>NW_027506890.1:1475038-1607331 GCF_052324685.1 Brachyhypopomus gauderio
TGCTGGGCGTCGTCTAACCCTTCATCCCCTTCACACTGACACTGGCTGCACTTCATCCGGAAACTTGAAGGACTGCTGGATTTGTACATAACAAATGCTTTGTGGTGCAACCTGTGCTCGTAAATGTCCATTGTCTCTGATGCCTTTCGTTTAATTTAACCTTGAATCTTGTGTCCTGTGTGGGTCGCTGGCTGAGTGATGGAGCGTTATGGCAGAGTTCTCCTGCAGGGAGACCACAGGGCTCAGAGTCAGAGGTCGCACACATTGAATGATGAGGTATAAATCATGCACTGAGGGTTTGTAACACACACTAGCACACATATGTGGACCTGAGTCTGCACTGGGTCTCTGTAACACACACTAGCACACATATGTAGACCTGAGTCTGCACTGGGTCTCTGTAACACACACAAGCACACATATGTAGACCTGAGTCTGCACTGGGTCTCTGTAACACACACTAGCACACATATGTAGACCTGAGTCTGCTCTGGGTCTCTGTAACACACACACTAGCACACATATGTAGACCTGAGTCTGCTCTGGGTCTCTGTAACACACACTAGCACACATATGTAGACCTGAGTGTGCTCTGGGTCTCTGTAACACACACTAGCACACATATGTAGACCTGAGTCTGCTCTGGGTCTCTGTAACACACACTAGCACACATATGTAGACCTGAGTGTGCTCTGGGTCTCTGTAACACACACTAGCACACATATGTAGACCTGAGTGTGCTCTGGGTCTCTGTAACACACACTAGCACACATATGTAGATCTGAGTCTGCACTGGGTCTCTGTAACACACACTAGCACACATAACTACCACACATATGCAGATCTGCGTCTCTTAAAACACATTCTGAGCTCTGAATGTATTTCACTATCACAGACCTCTTTCTAAGTTATAGAAAATAAATTGAAGTTCTCAGCCTGCCACTCCTACAGGAGCACTCTAATCACTTAAAACACTTACACTGGACAGAAGTTTCCCTTAAATGCTGATCTCGAGTCAGTTTTGTCTGACCACATTACACTGATGTCCTTTCTACACAAATGCAGATCTGGTCACAGATCAGTGGTTAAGGGAATCTTGCATTTGCTCTGAAGACATAGAATGGTGTGTCATGGTAGCATTGCTGTCCTTGCTTTGTAGTTCATCCTGGCACTTACAAAGTGTGTCACAAATCCCCAGAGCTTATCACCACAGTCTCATTCTATTTGCCTTTTTTAACAGAAATTATTTTTTTTAATGCTGATTCCTTAATGTTGTGTAAATGTGGATGCAGTGCTGAATTATCTCTCTGCAGAGGAGTAAAGTAGTTATAGTTTTGACAAAAACTGCTATGACTGTGTGGGACTACCTGGAACATAGAGAAAAGCATGGGAACAGACATTAAAGAAGAATAAAATATTTTGAAATAAACCCAGAGCCGCCGGTGGCGGGGACGTTGAGTGTTTGCACGTGTGAGCCTCTGAACCCCCTGAGCACCCCGTCGACCTTTTGTCTCCTTTTAAAGGTGAAAATGAGCTACTCCCAGTTGAGTCCCTAACTAACAGATAACTGCCACTCTCCTAAACACCTCTAATACCGTCACGCTGGCAGAGGTGCTAGCAATGCTGTGTAAATGTGTGTGTGTGTGTGTGTGTGTGTGTGTGTGTGTGTGTGTGTGTGTGTGTGCTTGCAAGGATTGGTGTGGAACCCAGCAACCTTGAAAGCTAGAATGCTTGGAAACCATGCTGACTGGCCTGTGCTGACTGGACACACAGGTGTACTATTTGATCTAGTAGTATTATGTGATAATACAACATTGACACTGTAGTCCCAGTTCTAGCTGCTTCTGTGTCACAAATATCAGTTCAGTAGTAATTGTGTGTAGTGATACAAACGGAGCAACTCCTACCTCTCCGTCAGTATGATCTGCAGTGCTGATTATGGTACACTCGTGTATATCTGGGAATAAAAGAGGGAAGAGGCATTGCTCTTTCCTGCACATAAAGCCACTCGAATACCTCTGCTAGCTTGCTTTGCCTCGCAGTAGAACTCCAGGAATAACAAGCATGTGCTGCCATCTACTGGTAGCTTTGTGTAAGTTAAATCTCAGAAACCAATTTGGGTGCATTTTCACACCTAGTATTAAATGTCATCTTAAACATGAAGATAACCATAAAGTGAAACCAGCTCTACAATCTTGTCATCTTAATCTCAGCTATGATACATTGCTTGAGAATCATCCAAACAAATCTTCACCTCATTTGTTCTCTCCTGACTCCTGATCTCACACCCCATCCTTCACTGGCTACGTGGTCATTAGCGACGTCATCGTCTGTTCCCTCATTAGTGCTTAAGGATTATCTGCTGCTCTCAAACACCCAGTCTAAATCAACAGCCTTTTCTGGACTTGCAGACTCATGATTTGTATGTGCCCAGTACCTCAGACGTGCGGAGGCTTGAAGAACCGTCTAACTCCACCCTTTAAGGGGCATTGTGCTAACGTTTTCAAACTTCCACAGTCTGCTTGGGACACAAAGTTCAGCTGACTTTGCTTGTGGAATTACCCTAAATGCATAGTGAAACAAATGTGAGGACAAGCAAAAGGAAGTGGTTTAATAAAATTTAAACAAAAAAATATATATTTCCAATGTCAGTAATATGGAGTTCATGTACCATGATTGTATACTTTATTTCAAGCAATTATTGCTTTGTCTCCTTTTTTTGCAGTTTAAATTTGTTAATTTAGCATTTTATCGCAAAGACCTGAGACTTTCCCTGAGTAGCATGTTCTAGTTTGAATGGTCAGACCAACGCCGTTATAGTTTATCCATTTCAGAGAAAAACCCAGAAAGTGTTTGTTTTGATGAGGCACACTTTGGTTTTGGAGTTCTGATCAGCCAGACCAGATGTAACTGTCTGAAATCCACAGGTTTATTCATCTCCATCTTCTTTTATGCCCCCCTATAGGTCATCTTAAGATCCTGTCCCAATAAATACAAGTTCCACTGTCTTGTATTGTATACTGTAGATGGTTTAGTAAAACATGAGCCTCAGATTTACTCCCTTAAATCCCTTGCAAATAGGCCTGCCTCTTTCCCTTCATCCACCAATCTAGATTCAGATAGTCTGTCAAGCCCCGCCCGCCTGAGCGTCAGCCTATCGGATTGGGAGGATCAGCTCGACAGACTGCAGCAGGTGGAGCTGGCGCGGTCAGCGCCCATGTCCCGGTGGCGAGCGGGCACTGTGCAGGCCTGGCTCGAGGTCATCATGGCCATGCCCATGTACATCCGCGCATGTGCTGACAACGTCAAGAGCGGCAAGGTCAGAGAACGCACCAGAACTGTTGCACTGAGGCGTGTTTGCGCACGCTGTAGACAAATCCACCGTATGCTATAAACCATAAAGGCCCAGATGCTCACAACCTGACTGCCCCAAGTGCTTCTCGAACAGCTCCATGGAGCCCAGAACACAATGCCCTTCAGCGCTCTATCAAACCTCACAACATGCTCCCTAATGAACCAGACATTAGGGAAGCTGAGCAGTGACAGTAGGGTACAGAAGTGTGGACCGTCCGCTGTCTCCACAGGAGTGGCTCGAGAAACACTGGTATAGAAGGTTAAAGACAAACTACTCACCTACAAAGCATCTAAAGGGGACCACCAAAATAAAGTGTTACCCCAAACTATATATATTGTTTGTTATTCAGCCATATTAATTGATTTCATATATCTTGTATATTTATTATAATACATATGTATATGTATATATATATATATATATATATATATATATATATATATATATATATATATATATATATATATATATATATATATATATATACATATATATGTATATACACACACACATACATATATATATATTTGTGTGTGTGGATCTAATTGACAACCCAACAACTGAATAGTTTTGAAATCTTGTACACAGAAATTATGTTTAGAGAAGGAATAACACCTGTTGTTTAGGGGAAACAACTGGAAATCTAAATCACACTCTGGATTGTCTCATAAAGGTGTAGCAATGTTTAGACTGTTAAAGGGACATGGGACGCAGTTGAATACATCCTGGGCTCACTGAGCCATTCTTCAGGGTGTTTAGAGGAGTGCATGAGGGCATTACCAGCTTATAATGCTCCAAACACTGTACTGCTCCTGTTAAATGTTCTCATGTGCACTGGCCTTAGTATGTCACTGCACCTGCCCCTTCTGTTACAGCTCCTTTATGTTTAGTGGTTGGCAGCAATCACTGAGGGGTGAAAGAAGCTTGTGGCTTTCTCCAAATCATGATTTTGGATGTAGACAGTGGGTGAAAGCTCGTCTGACCACATTTCCCTCGACCTCCCGCTCCGCTCGGGGGCTTCTTGTGCTAGGCTATGATTAGCAATTGTCCTGTTAAGTGCCCATCTGTCTCTGTTAACTTGTGGCCACAGTTCCTCTATGATGAAGTAGAACCGTAGAAGACCAGATCTACTAGATCCTCTTTGGATTTAGTAGATCTGGTAATGATTTTTTGAGACCGTTCCTATTGGCACATTCATTTTCCAGGTTTTGGGACAGGTGGACCTGCAGTTCAGGAATGATGCAATAAAAATAAAAAGCACTGGTGTGTGTGTGTGTGTGTGTGTGTGTGTGTGTGTGTGTGTGTGTGTGTTAGGTGATGTTAGCCTTAACTGATGCAGATCTGGAGAGTGGTTTGGGGATAAGCAACTCCATGCACCGCAGGAAATTGCGCCTGGCCATCGAGGACTACAGACAGGCAGAATCAGGACAGGGGTGAGACATTTATGCAAAAAAAACCTGATCCATCCATCCATGCTCTAATCCATTCTACAATGTAAGCATACCTAAACACACCCAGGTAAACACAATACAAGCAGACTGACCACAGTATTACACTTACTTTGTAAACCTGA
The DNA here is from genome assembly GCF_052324685.1 of Brachyhypopomus gauderio. Lineage (NCBI taxonomy): Eukaryota > Metazoa > Chordata > Actinopteri > Gymnotiformes > Hypopomidae > Brachyhypopomus > Brachyhypopomus gauderio. Next base: position 1,479,967 of record NW_027506890.1, read on the forward strand.
AATATCCAGGTCTGTTGCTGTGTGTGTGTGTGTGTGTGTGTGTGTGTGTGTGTGTGTGTGTGTATGTGTGTGCGCGCTCTCTTAGACTGTCTAAGGCCTCCGAACTGGACCACCACTGGGTGGCACAGGCGTGGCTGAGTGACGTAGGCCTACCGCAGTACTCCCAGTTCTTCCACACCCACCTGGTAGACGGACGCCTGCTGGGCACCCTCACACGTGCCGACCTGGAAAAGCACCTGCACGTGTCCAAAAAAGCCCACCAGGGCAGCCTGCTACTGGGCATGCGGCTGCTCCACATGCTTAACTTCAGCAAAGAGGTGCTGACCAATAACACACACACACACAGACACACACACACACACACGCATACATGGAGCATTCTGACAACACACACTGTGCAATGTTGTGTGCACTGCTGAAGGTGCTGCAGATGAGGAGGGTGGAGTGTGAGAGTCATAACACGGACCCCGTGGTCTGGAGCTGCCAGCGTATTATGAAGTGGCTCAGAGACATCGATCTGAAGGTACACGCAGAGCCTGAGAGTAGCGGAGAACAGAGAGAGCGTTTACTTCCATGTGGAGATGTGGTCGTGGGGAGATGATCTGCTTGTGTGTTATTTGCAGGAGTTTGCTGACACTCTGCAGAATAGCGGGGTCCATGGAGCCGTAATGGTGCTGGATCCTTCCTTTAACACTGACACTATGGCAACGGCTTTAGGTATCCCAGGAAACAAGCACATGGTGCGTCAACATCTGAGTGAGGAAATGAAGGCCCTCCTGAAGGCTGCACGGTAAGGGACAGAGGGAGCAAGGGGACAACAACCTGCATCAGATTCCAGCCATTTATAAACTGTTTGCATGTTTTTTTTTTATCTGTATCTTCAGACAGGGGGTGGAACAGGACATGGAGCCGCTGGGAACTCCTCCTACTCTGCCCCGTCCGAGTTCTTTGGGACACGCCACAGGCAGTCGCCATGGTGACCAACTCTCCCACAAAAAACTCACAGTCAAGGTGTGAGCATTGCTTGTGACAGGCGTTCAGAAGAGGTGGGGCGAGGGTGACGGTTAGAACTGAAAATTCAAAATGAAATTTTTCTTCCTTCCCCATAGCCTCCAGTAAGCTTCAGCCTGAGGAGGCCGGGTGAAGAGGACATCACTTCTCTGAGCTCTGGGACACTGATTACAGCCGGATGTGAGGAGGCACCACCTCAGCCAGAGAGCAGCCCAAAGAGAACAGCCCAAACAGAGCAGCCCAAACAGAACAGCCCTAAGAGAGTGACCCAAACAGAACAGCCCTAAAAGAACAGTGCATGCAGAACAGCCCGAAGAGAGCGACCCAAGCAGAACAGCCCAAACACAACAGCCCTAAGAGAGCGGCCCAAACACAACAGCCCTAAGAGAGCGGCCCAAACAGAACAGCCCAAACAGAACAGCCCTAAGAGAGCAGCCCAAACAGAACAGCCCTAAGAGAGCAGCCCATACAGAACAGCCCTAAGAGAGCGGCCCAAACAGAACAGCCCCAAGAGAGCGGCCCAAAAAGAACAGCCCAAAAAGAACAGCCCTAAGAGAGCGCCCCAAACAAAACAACCCTAAGAGAGCAGCCCAAACAGAACAGCTCTGAGAGAGCGACCCAAACAGAACAGCTCTAAGAGAGCAGCCAAAACAGAACAGCCCAAACAGAATAACTCTAAGGGGACAGCTGTAAGAGAAAAGCTTCCTGACACTGGGACCACTAATGGCTAACTCTGTCACCTTAAAAACTAAAAATATATAAAGGCAGTATATGGTTGCCTGGTTGATATAGATTTATATTTGACAATGGACAAGTGTTTTGGACATTTTTCTAGTCAAGATTTTTTGCAGTAATGTTACTAAATGTATTTTTTGCCTCGCAGTCACCAAGGTGAGAATTAGACAAAGTTTATTCACAAAAATGTGCATCACTTCCTCCCTTGACTTCCAGTAACGCTGCATCTGAACACTCACCCGAATATTTTTTTTCATGAACCCAATAAGATGTATTTATGCACATGTTTTCAATGGCCATGCTAACAGTAAATCTATTGAAAAGTCTATTTAATGTGAGTGACATTCTGTAATGCAACACATTTGGATTACTGCACACCTGCAACCATTTCCAAATACTACAGTTCTGGCTTGTTGTCTGGACATAAACCAGGCCTAATAAACCCCCTACAAACCTCCCCCCACCCACCTGCACACACACACACACACGCACACACACAAAATACTGGTTCTGAAGACACTGGATAAACTTATTCCTAAGAGGCATGGGTGGCATAGGTAAGGTGTAAAGGTGTAAAATATCCATGACCAACATTACTAAGCTCAAGATGAAACTAAACTTGTGAATGTGTAACGAGCTGTGAAGACGCAGACGCATGTGTAAGGGCAAACAAGTAATTATTTTATGTAAATCCACAACAGATCCAGAGACACAGGTAAGAGTAACTGAAAATGATGCACACAACTTAGACACGGTATACCCAGCGAGGGTTTAGTACACAGGCTGAACCGTAGCAAAACTTCACAATTAAACAGACTTGTGTGTGATGGAATTTATAGGTTGGAATTTATAGGTTGCAAGAGTCAGATGGAACCAGTTAGAATTCCGGGGAGGATGATCTGTTCAGTCTATTGGCTGACTCGCTCTCCCCGCCTCTGTGTCGAGGATGCTGGGAAGTGTAGTGTAGTGTGGGCATCCTGACAGAATGGAAGACCTTAGAAAGGGTATTTGAATCAGTAACTCATCTTGTACCCTGACTCACATAATCCTTTAATAGCAGTGTGTGTGTGTGTGTGTGTGTGTGTGTGTGTGTGAGAGAGAGAGAGAGCGAGAACAGTGCTCTTCATTATCTTTCACCACAGTATTACACAATTACTTTCTATTAGAAGTATTCTCACTGTGAACTCATGATGTTTCTCAGTCGCTCCCTGTAAAATAAATGGATTAGGCCTATCTACAATCTTTTTGGTAACCCTGTGATTAAAACCTGACTCTGATGAACAGTTAATGGGACTGATGTGATGAGCAGGCCCTTGTGACCCATCGTACTGCTCATAAAGTTAGTTAAACACTGCAGGATCATCGCACTCCGCCGGAAAAGCTACCGTTAATTTAGTGGGTGTTATTTTCCCCAGAAACACACTAACAATACTTATTAGTATTAAAAATGTTAGTTCGTTTTTATTCTTAACCAAAACACGCGAATAACTGCCCCAATAGCCAACGTAGCGGGACCTGATTGAGCTGACGTGTCGAGGCGTTAGTTTAACCCTAGTGTCGAATAAACTGCCAGTTCATGTTTTCAAATTTTCAAAAAATGTCATTAAAATAACAGCACTAAACACTTTTTTTTTGGGGGGGGGGGGGGGGGGGGGGTATTAAGACTCTTGTTTTGCCCAGACGAGGCTGACTGTAGCGCACAGCCAAAGGGTTAAACCAGGGGCGGCGACATTTAACACATTTTATTACTACGGAGTTAAAGGGTGAATAAATTAAAGTTTTGTCCGCAAATAATCGCGTACACTTATTGTTGGGTCACTTGTGTTAGTAGTGTTGTAAGAATGTAATGTTGAGTTACTGGTTTTAGTACTTCTGTGTTCATTTCCCTGTGAAGGACGCAGGTATTGTTTTCTGGGTTGTTCTTCACGAAATGCCCAAGCGGCTCTCACTCGCGGGTCTGGGTTGAATCGATGTGTAGGTAAGGAGCATGACCAGAGTTTCTCAACATTTTTTGGAGTTTCTCTACATTGCTTGTAATGGCTTTATTTTCATTAACATTAACATGAACAAACTTAACATTCTTTTTATGCTATATTGAACGTTAAAAGTTGCATTAATGTGATTTTATGTTGTTAAGGGCGGGGGTTAAATCACAGCCCTGCAGAATCTATTTACTATGGGATGTCATTTCTTTTACTTGATTATCGATGTTAAACTTACCCTAGTTTACCTTGAAGACCCCACTAGACGCCACAGTGCTCGACTAAGGAATCTTCTCAGTTTTAGTTTTTAATTCGTTGTTCGACGTTGTTAACGTGGCCCAGGAGATTTTAGTGTCTCTTAGATCTTGGGCGTTACCGTCTGTGAAGAGAAACACACTCCATGGAAAGGACATTTTTCTTGATGAGCAGAAGCGATAGCTGCAGTTGAGTTTGTGTCAGAAGTAAACTGTCCGTCCAAAGTTCGTGTCTCATTGTACTCTGTCGTCAGTCGTTGATTTCTAGATGGTCCAAATATATGTGTATGAGTAGGAAGGGACCCATTACGCTCATTTGAGTGGTCATTCTTTTTTTTTTTTGGTCAACTAGAGAATATTTACATGCTTCAAGGTTCCTCCCTGCCCTCCATCGAGCTAGTTACACTCTCTTGCATGTTATTTGGGTTTAGTAACGTTACAAATACTTTACAAGGTTGGTATATATGAAGATAAATCTGTAGCAAAACATGAGAGCGTGAAGCACCTGATTTGAGAACTTGTAAATCAAAATCTGTATGTGTATTTTTAATTTGAGAACTTGTAAACTAAAAGTTGCACTTGTATTCTTGATGCGAGAACTTGCTAACTAAAAGTTGTACTTGTGATTTTAATTTGAGAACCTGTAAACTAAAAGTTGCACTTGTAGTTTTGATGTGAGAACTTATAGAATAAAAATCTGAGCATGAATGTAAAAAAAATCATATCTTCATATCTGCCCGCCTTGACTTTTGCAACACATTTCTCGGTGTATGTGTTGCAAAAACAGATTTGTGCACTTGTATGGGGAAGTCGGAAATGGGACAAGAATCGTGATTCAGCTTATTTTTCGGTGCAAAAAGAGAAGAGTTGGAGGCAGAACAATTGCGGATAATTCCTTCTATGATGGCACAAACTAGCTAGTGACAGGTATTTTTCTAATAATTATTATTTGTCTATGCAATGAAACATCATAATGACATTAGATTCAAGTTTTCATCAAGTGCCTTTATTGATCATATTCTAGCTGTCTAATATAATTTGCCATGCTTGTGTAACCCTATAATTTGAATGTCACTATTATTCCAGGTCTCTTTTCCAAGGGGTGGGAAGAAAGATAGTCGGGTTACAAGTAAAGTAGAATTCTCTTTATTTCCAGCCGAACAGCTCAGGACAGGATAACTGGTAGTAGAAACCACACACGCTTCTTCTTCCTCTCTCTTGTGCAAGCACCAGCTCCAGCTCCCAAGGTGTCCCTTAATTACCGTCTTTTCCGGATTATAAGCCGCTACTTTTCCTTCCACGCTTTGAACCATGCGGCTTATACTGAGGTGTGGCTTTTCTGTAGGTTTTTCACCCATCAGGGGGCTGAGCACAAAGTGATTCAGGTGGTAGGTCAAAGGTGTAAATCAAAGAAGAAAGTGCTCATTTTCATTTAGCACATACATAACAAATATAACATATTGCATCACCTTACATTTTAACCATATATATTAACTATTCATTTTAAACTATGAAATCAACTCTGAATAATAAACTAAATATATACAGTGTATATCCCCCTCACACTTGTATCATTAGAAAAATATTGCAGTTAAAAAACCATATTGGTGTTTGTGCAATCATAGAAGGATTTTACGCAATTGTTCTGCCTCCAATTCTTTTTTTTTTTTGCAGCTAAAAATAAGAGTCACGATTCTTGTCCCATTCCCCACTTCCCCGTACAAGTGGTCAAATCTGTTTTGCAACACGTACACCGAGAAACGTGTTGCAAAAGTCGAGGTGGGCAGATATGAAGTTGTGCTGAATTCGTGTACATTTCCTGCCAGTTATTTTTTAACATGCACGCTCAGATTTTTATTCTACAAGTTCTCACATCAAAACTACAAGTGCAACTTTTAGTTTACAGGTTCTCAAATTAAAAATACACATACAGATTTTGATTTACAAGTTCTCAAATCAGGTCCTTCACGCGCTCAAGTTTTGCTACAGATTTATCTCCATAGGTATCGTGTTAAATGACACTGTCGCTGTAAGGGCCACTTTGTGGGTGCCATGGGTTCAAGTCCTCTCTAGGTAAGTTTTAGAAAAATCCACAAAGAAAATTGTCAAACTTTTTTTTTCTTAACAAACTTTTAGTTATTACATTGTGGGTAGGTGACTCATGAAGTGATACTGAAGAGTTTGAGTATGAACAGTAAGGGAATTAAAAGATGGGATTTTGGAACTACATTACATCTGATACATTTTAACTGATTTTTAAAGGTAGTGTGTAAAGGTAGTGTGTGAAAAGCAGCAGTTCAGTAGTAATAAGGTTTCGAGATACACCAGATACTTGTATGCACAGGTTCGTTATTATGGATGGTACTGCTTTAAGTTTTAATTAATTAATTAATCAATTTGTTCAAATACAAATCAGAATACTATATTTCAAATATGTATGTATTTTTTGTGTTTTAAATCAAATGCAAATCTAATTGGATAATTAACTGAATTCTATTGAAATACAGGTATATTGTGCAGTGAGAACTGTAGCATCTCCATGGTATGTTCTATTATCCCATACTGTTATTTTCTGGTCTTTTTGGAGGTAAATTCTGTCACGCATTTTTAAAGCCATTCAAAAGCAGGAAAGAACTTGTACTTCCTGGCAGAGGGAGTGCACAAGATCTTCCACAGAATTTTCCACATTCTGGTGTACTCACCAATGCTACATGCACTGACATGCATTGGACTAAATATGGACATGTTTTAATGTGCTGTGCAATTGTCATGACATCTGGTTCCCAAATGTGTTGCTAGGATTTGCAATTCTATCTGGAAGAGTGAGACAGGCTCATGGGAAACTGTTTGCATTTTACCAATTGCCGTCCTGGAGCTGTGTGTGGGTGGGCATTGATTCAGCAGTGTGTGTGTGTGTGTGTGTGTGTGTGTGCACAAGTACGTCCACGTGTGTGTATCCTTGCGTGTGCACTTTTAAACCCCTTGTAGTGGCACCACACGGTTCTTATTCCCATGTCTTTCCATTTTATGAAGGTCATATTATTGCTTATAAAAATAGTTTTGTTGATCACCGATGATTGTATTATTCATTCTGTATTTCTACAGTTCTCCTTAATTGGATCACATGCTTTACATTAAGTGTCATTCACACTTAGTAAGTCAATTTCATACTTGAATACACTGTAGTTTAGAAAGAACCACCAGGACTCAGCAGGTCAAGACACTAGCGTAATTGTAAGCTGCAAGATTGATTTATGAGATCTAATTTTCATAAACAACGTGGTCTTCTCAAACAATGGAAGAGACGTGAAGGTGGCATGATTAGCTGCTCTGTGGCAGCCAGTCCAGAGCAGCACAGAGGCTAAAGCTCATTGTGCCACCTCTGCTGTTGCCATATGGTGATGCACAGCAGGTTGCACAGGAGCAGATCCAGATCTGGAGATCATTCTGGTTACACTGAACCTACTTTTCTAATCACTTCTGACAGTTTCTCCAAATGAGACAAAAATCTGGCCATTCACGTGGCAGTCATATTGTATGGCTATCCTTGAATAGCAATTAATTAATTAATATAAACATCTCATCCTCCAGGTAGGATTGGGAAGTATTCGGCATCAGGTTATCAGGAATTATTACTTGTAGGGATAAAGGAAAAAAGGCTGTCATTCAAGGAAGAAGGAAGTTCACTATAGATAAATCTGAAATTCAGTAATTACAGGTAGACCCAGAGGAAATCAAATGCTAGTTAACCAGGTTGTTACTAAGGACTAGAAAACAGCTTGGATCATTCTCAGGTTTCTGATGGTCAGCAGGATTAGTAAAAACTTGAGAAATAAACCATATTGGAAATGGCCTTTTCCAAATGTTCACGTTACATTCAGCGTTACTCTTGTTCCAAACATCATTTAGAATCATTAAAGCATCTGTTTTTATTCTAAAACCTGCTGCAGGCTGCCCCTCTTTCTGCTGTACCCACAACTGTGACTGAGTCACGTAACTGCTGCCGATTTATCAGTGCTGACCCTAAAACCAGATCGTCACAGAAGAAAGTGAGATTCACCAGACTAAACTTTCTACAGCCATCTAGTTTGATGGGCTTCTGCCTAATTCTGCTCGGGTTCCTGTTCTTGGCTGACAGGAGCCTGATGTCTTAGGCTGTTCTGCTGTTATCTTCAGTCCACCTCAAGATTTGACATGTATGTTCTGAAATGCCAATTTGCATAAAAGGAAGGATGGGAAGGAATCTAATTAATAGGCTTTAATAGCATTTTGCACCTAATTTAAAAGAAAACAAGATATTTATTCAGATTACCCAGAAAGCATTGTTTAATTTAGCTATGAACATTTAAATAATTTATTACTTTTAATTGTATTATTATTATTTCTGAGATGTGTACCTGCCTTAGTAAATTGGGGGACATGTCTTTAAAGATTTGTCTACAAAGCACTGACTTTGTCTGATGGATGCCACAATATTAACTAGTAAGAATGTTACCAGTAGGTCTGCAGGGGATATTGATATTTTCAGGGCGTATACACCCCCCCCCCCAAACCCCCTGCCCCACAATGCATCCTCCAGGTCGCTGGCTGTATGGCTTTCTGAAGTCCGCTTTCATGCTGACATAGTGTAATGCATCCAGGTGCACTCGGAGAACGCGTCATCCAGCGGTGCCAAAGTACATGTTCTGATGCCGTCAGACCTTAGAACCGCTGTCATCAAGACGGAATTTCCCACCTGGCATGTGGCCTTACACACATTCTTCTCTACTGTATTGAGGAACCGTTTCCTTTGCTAGGAAGTGAGTGACAGCATGACTAGCTGCTTCCGTCTTTCCCTGTCAGGCTTATACTTTGTCCTTTTTGCAGAAGCCCCAGACACGGTTGTTTGTTCTTAGCCAGCTTTTTTGCTAAAGCCAGTTGAGCAATTTGACAGTGTAGCATATTTTGCAGAATGGTATATGCACAAACGGTCATAAAGATTCGTTGTCTGTCCGTCTTTGGCACGGATTACATCAGCACAAATCCTGCACACCACTTCAGTGTCTCTTGGATGACCTATTTTTCTAGGCCCAAACCCAAAGTACTGACAGTTGGGTGATGTGGTCCCTTTTTTAGCGACCAGGTTTCTTGATACCATCGTCACATCTCTGTGACTAGTATATGTAGATGGTACAGAGGAGAGACAGAAATGATGGAAAGATAGGAGTGGGGAGGAGGGCCTATGAATGATCTCAAACATGCAGCAGAATAAAAATAGTCATTAATTAATAGCAATTAAGGTATTAAAGATATTCTTTGAATATCGTTGAAAAGTGTAAAATAATGTAAAAGTATGTAAAAATGTATATTACCTACCGTTCCACTGTAGACATCAAGATGGTGCCAGTTAGTCACTGTCCAGACCAAATCTAACATTTGGAAGGATTTTCTCATGGCTGTACAACTACTAGACTTTGCAAATGAAATGTGTTAAGGTGTGTGTGTGTGTGTGTATATAAATATATATATATATATATATATAAGACCTTCTAAAAGAATTAGCATATTGTGATAAAGTTCAATAATGTAATGATAAAAATTTTACTTTCATGTATTTTAGATTCATTGCACACCAACTGAAATATTTCAGGTCTTTTATTGTTTTAATACTAATGATTTTGGCATACAACTCATGAAAACGCAAAATTCCTATCTCACAAAATTAGCATATCATGAAAAGGTTCTCTAAATGAGCTAATAACCTAATCATCTGAATCAACAAATTAACTCTAAACACCTAAACAAGATTCCTGGGGCTTTTAAAAACTCCTAGCCTGGTTCATTACTCAAAACTGCAACCATGGGTAAGACTGCCGACCTGACTGCTGTCCAGAAGGCCATCACTGACACCCTCAAGCAAGAGGGTAAGACACAAAGAAATTTCTGAACGAATAGACTGTTCCCAGAGTGCTGCATCAAGGCACCTCAGTGGGAAGTCTGTGGGAAGGAAAAAGTGTGGCAGAAAACGCTGCACAACGAGAAGAGGTGAGCGGACCCTGAGGAAGATTGTGGAGAACGGCCAATTCCAGACCTTAGGGGATATGCGGAAGCAGTGGACTGAGTCTGGAGTAGAAACATCCAGAGCCACCGTGCACAGGCGTGTGCAGGAAATGGGCTACAGGTGCTACATTCCCCAGGTCAAGCCACTTTTGAACCAGAAACAGCGGCAGAAGCGCCAGACCTGGGCTACAGAGAAGCAGCACTGCAAATTTTGCATGTCATTGGGAAATCAAGGTGCCAGAGTCTGTAGGAAGACTGAGGAGAAGGAAATGCCAAAATGCCTGAAGTCCAGTGTCAAGTACCCACAGTCAGTGATGGTCTGGGGTGCCATGTCAGCTGCTGGTGTTGGACCACTGTGTTTTATCAAGGCCAGGGTCAATGCAGCTAGCTATCAGGAGATTTTGGAGCGCTTCATGCTTCCATCTGCTGAAAAGCTTTATGGAGATGAAGATTTCATTTTTCAGCACGACCTGGCACCTGCTCACGGTGCCAAAACCACTGGTAAATGGTTTACTGACCATGGTATTACTGTGCTCAATTGGCCTGCCAACTCTCCTGACCTCAACCCCATAGAGAATCTGTGGGATATTGTGAAGAGAAAGTTGAGAGACGCAAGACCCAACACTCTGGATGAGCTTAAGGCCGCTATAGAAGCATCCTGGGCCTCCATAACACCTCAGCAGTGCCACAGGCTGATTGCCTCCATGTCACGCCACATTGAAGCAGTCATTTCTGCAAAAGGATTCCTGACCAAGTATTGAGTGCATAACTGAACATAATTATTTAAAGGTTGACTTTTTTATATTAAAAACACTTTTCTTTTATTAGTCGGATACAATATGCTAATTTTTTTTTTTTTTTTTGCCAAAATCATCAATATTAAAAGGCTTGAACTACTTCAGTTGTGTGTAATGAATCTAAAATATATGAAAGTCTAATGTTTATCAGTACATTACATAAAATAATGAACTTTATCACAATATGCAAATTTTTTTAGAAGGACCTTTATGTATGTATGATGTGTGTGTGTGTGTGTGTGTGTATATATATATATATATATTAGGGGTGGGCATAGATTACATTTTTTAATCTAGATTAATCTCACTGAAATCTTGAAATTAATCTATATTAAAATGGCTCATATGCGTGCTACCCAAGTAATGACTAAAAGTCAGTTTTTGAGATAGGGTTTCTTAATACAGAGGGTGCATTAGACCAGGGGCTCATCTCCTGTTTTCAAAATGCATCAATGACTGCTTGAGGAAGCTGTTCTACTTTGATACTTGAAGAAAAAAACATGCTCAATAAAATGTAGGCTACTCGTGTTCAACGGTTTATTCAGTTAAACATGAATTTGTAAGCCTACATACTGTACATTAAAAGGGGTTGATAACATGGTTATTCAGCTAAACATGATATTTGAAATGTAAGCCAACATTTAGTACATTTAACCTCACGGACGTAATTTTCAAAAGTCAGTTTTGGTCCTCTGCAGTTTTAACGGTTAAAAAGAAATATTTAAATAGCGACGAATCTAGCGCTAGGACCATGCAGAAAACGACCGCTCCGAGCTCCGCTCCGGTAACACTTTACGTTCCTAAAAATGAATTTTCCATGAAGCAAACCTGGCGACTTCGTGGCTGCATCCATGTAAAAACACGTACGATTTGTAATTCACAGGTTTGAAAACTCGTTCTCGCCCCTACTGTGCAATTTGGTTAGGAATACAGCCGAGCTAAACTATCAAGTTGAAAGTCATCATAGTTTGCGATTTCAAAATAAGAGCGGATAGCGCGATTGAAAAAAAAGATTCCTAAAAAAAGAAAACACTTTTCAAAACAGCTCGCGGGCCAGAAATAGATAGGGCCACATGCGGCCCACGGGCCGCTATTTGAGTATGGGGGGTCTATAGTCTTTTCTTTGTACCAGTTGACCGCTGGTCATTATATCCTTCATTTGGATCGAGTCACGGGTTTTTGGTTTGCGCACGTTTTCTATTAAACCATCCGTTTTCCCTGAGACTTGCCGTGATCGCTTCCTTTTTGTTTCGCTTACCCTGCCCGTCACAATATATATTTGGTTTTAGTGATTCCTGACTTGGTGATTTGAACATCTCAGTATTGCCAGTATTAGGCAGGTGGTCTGATGCATTGTATGAAGAGTCAATTGTGTGTATTTTATTGTATTTCCAAGGACCTTGCGAAAAGTGCTGAACAACAAGAAATATTTACTTTTTCAGTTGTAAAAAAAAATCTGCTCAGCTTTCCTATCAGCTCAAACCAGTATGGCTGTTCTTCTCTGACCTGTGATCAGCAAGACATTTTCATCCACACAACTGCCACGCTTGACCTTGTGCTGCTGCAACATGATTGGCTGATTGAATAATTACTTTAATCAGCAGATGCACAAATGTTCCTAATAATGAAATATATTACCTAAAAAGTGAGCATATTTGTAACTCTGGCTGTGATTGCAATGATATACAACTGCAAATATCTTGGGCAACCGAGAAATAAGTCATTTATCTGGGCATGAAGTGTGCAGAAGAACACTATAATACATAAAAACACTACCGCAGTAAAATACTTTGGCAATTGAACATTAGTATTATAAAAAGTTGTTTGTTTCCTATTGGAAAATATAGTTGTAAACATTCTGTTCTACTGTTCTGCATGGCACAGCAACAATGATGCAGTCATGATTTACAAAACCAAAAAAATCTCCAAGCTTGAAAATGACTTCAACTGTATTTTAGTTGCAGTTGAAGAGCTTCTTTTGTCTCTTGGCAGTTTGGGCAGTACGCCACCTTATCTGAAGTCAGAGAGCAACACTCTCGTGACAGTCAGACACTAACAGAGAATGAAGAGCAGCCAGCTTCGGTGGAAGAATCCTGGAAGGTTTTATTATTTTGTTTGTTTGCTGTCTTCTTTGTGTAAGCAAGTAAATATTCATATGTTCATATAAATACTCATATTAATATAATCTGGAACTTTAAACACAATCTTCTCAGGTGCACAGTGCTGTACTGTTTCCAATGTGAGTTTAAGATTAGCGTTTTTGAGTAAAATAGTCATCATTGTTAATGTTGACTAATTGTGCTTCTTGTTTTTAGGTCAGAAACTACACGCCAGAGAAAGTGCACAACACAGACACCTCTCCAAGAGCATCAGGATGAGATTAATTGAAAGACGCAAGTGCGGGAATGACTGAGACAGGCGTGTATCTGAGAGAGCCACCATACCCTACAGGGGCCGGCCTCCTCCGAGCTCCGGCCAGAGCAACAGCATGAAGTCTTGCTGTCTGTGTGTCATGACTGCTCTGGGCCTGGGTCTGGTGGTCATAGGTGTGATCGTGACAATGTGGAACAGGGACTCGCCCACGAGCAAACACCATCGCGGCACGGGCTCCCCCGAAATCTCCTGGTCGGGGGTGTCGTTGTGCATAGGCATAGCCTTTCTGCTGCTGTCTCTGATATTCAGCATACAAAAGATACAGTGTACACGGGGAGAGCAACAGTCCAGCGACGGCGTGCCCTCTTCAGCAGGGGGGGGCGAGAGGTGAGCGAACACACCGCAGAGGCGGGGCTTAACTCCAGCTCCCGCCCAGCCGCAGAACGAGCACGCTCAGTCAGGACGGGGAAGTGAACGCGTTACAGGGGTTCAAACACAGACCCCGATGCAGTGGTGTTATTGGAGCATTCTAAAGACATTTGGCACAGTCAGTCTTGCTCAGAACACGTTTATTCAAGAACACAATAACCTTTTCGAGGTAGAGATGGAGAGACGAGCTGCAAACAGTTTGCTTGAATTTATTTGTAAGGGAGCAAACAGACACGTAAATAAATGGAGAAATGGGATAAATTAGTTTCCATCATTGGAGGCTGTGTGGTTATTCACCCGGGGTAAAACAGGGTGAGATCAAGTGCTACATTGCTACACGGTGTACCTTGATTCAGCTTAAATGAGCTCCATTTTCAATTCAGTACATGTCCTCTCTCAATGCTAATTTCATTTGCATTTTTCAACACTATTAAATGTATTGTAAATTTGTCATATTTACCCCATACAGAAGAAAAACCCCTGTTCATATATGAACAAGTGAAAACATTTATGTTGAATGCACAGAATACAAAGCTAGAAACCCATTCTATGCTAAATGTTTTTCAGTGCATAAATCGTTGAAACAACCCCCACCCTAAAATATGGGGGGGAATGAAAGCATGGTCTATTTGAGTAACATATGTCTGTATTTGTGTATGTGTAGGCAAAGAGAAGCTGAATGCTTTGCTGTGCCCAGTTATGAGGAAGTGGTCGACAATGATCAATACACTGTTGGACATCTCTCTGAACCAAATTACTGCACCACCGACCTTCCAGCCTATGAGGATGTGATGGTGACAGATTGTGGGACGGAGTTCTCCGATAAACTGTGCGCGCGACCCGCCCAGACTCGACAAGACGCACACGGTTCTGTCCCGCAGCCTGCACTGATCCGTAGGAACGAGACTCCAGGACTCGTACAGGAACCGATCACCCCTCCGCCGCAGTACGACGCACTTCCCCCTGAACTCCACCGCGTCACACTTACCAGTTGTTCACTAAATCTGAAGTGAGGGGAGGTGCTCTCACTCTGCAGTGACATTGTAAACGCCTCCAAGTGCATCAGTGGTGCTGTCTTCATTATAGTGCTCCCATTCAGAATGGATATGGGTGTCTGATTTTAAAGGGACAACAGTAGAGTTGGATCAGAGCCAAGAGTAAAGTTATGATGTACTTTATAGCTTCCATGCCATCAAAATATGTCTGACCTGTAGGTGACTTAAACAGTCAAGTTTTCAAGAAGCTTCCACTGATCCATAATGCGAGCTGCTGTTCTTATTAATCTCTGATATTTTAACCAATTGAAGCAATGGATTGATGCAAGTTGTGACCGGTGCAACAAGGAGGGCTAGCCAACTTGATGCAATTCACGAACATTCCTTCCTTGTATGAATTAACTGTCCATTTGAAACCTGTTGGCACTTCTGATCATCAAACCATCATGTGAAATGCTGGTGAATGGCCTTCTCAACGCACTCAATCCATATGTCGTAAACGTACACCTGAGGCAATACGGCAGTTGGGACTTCTTATGAACACCACTGATTTTTCTCCTATTTTTGCGGTCACTGACCCAGAGGTTAAGGTTACAACATTCACCTCTATGATGGGGTCTATTTTGGATACAGTAGTCCCATTAAAGAAATTATCAATTACGAATAAAGACAAGCCGTGGATGACAAATTAAACATCTGTGTGCAAATTAAACATCTGATAAAGGAGAGACGGTGCAAGTTTTGCTCTGGAAACAAAACTGCTTACAGAAACCTACAGTCACTTACAGTCATTGTTAGAAAGATCAAGACAGCAAAGCAGGAATACTACAAGAAAGAGGTGGAGGAACTGCAGTATTCTAGGTCAAAACAGTGGTACAAATCCATTATAGCACTAATGGGAATGGAGAATCGTAAGCAAGCCGTAATATCATAGGATCCCGAGACCATGCAGCAGGAATGTGATACGTTGGCTAAGCACTTTGCGTCAGTATGGGATCAAGTGGCTCAGACTACTCCCTCCGAGGAGGAGGTTACCAATCAACTTTTGAATGTTCCTATACCCTTCCTAAGTATTGGACAGGTCAAAGCTAGACTCCGTAGAGTCAATGGGGGGAAGTCGACTGGACCTGACTGTATACCCTCTTGGGTTTTAAAGATTTTTTATGAAGAACTGGCACCTGTGTTGAGATTTTTTTATGCATGTATACGACACAGTAAATTTCCAAAGCCGTGGAAAGAAGCTCTGGTCAAAGCTGTTCCTAAGAACGGTAGGCCTAATTTTCCAGTTGACTATCGTCAAATATCCTTAGTCAGCTTTGTTGGCAAAGTGTTTGAAGGGATCCTAAGAGATGCCCTTCTGGAGGATATAACTTCCAAAATTGCTACTTCCCAACATGGTTTTATGGCAAGAAGATCAACTGTGACTGCCTTGATCCAGATTCTTCAAAGCTGGCATGAAGCACTTAATAATCAACACAAGATGGATGTTCATGCAGTGTTTGTTGATTTCTCACGAGCATTTGATACAATAAATCACTGTCAGTTGCTTCATACATTGGCTAGTATGGCCATCAGACACCCCCTCTGGCTTATTGTTAAAAGCTATCTGAGTGACAGAGTGCAGAGGGTGCAGTGGGGATCCTGTGTATCTGAGCACTGTGCAGTACCAGCTGGTGTTCCACAAGGAGGAATGTTATCTCCATTACTTTTTGTTATTTGTATTAATAGCCTGGATGCTCATCTGCCTACTTCTCTTATTCCAGTGAAATATGCTGATGATCTTACAATCACAGAGTTTCTGATGGGGTCTCTACCAGGCTTGACTCAGAAAGCCCTGGATTCTGTGGCTAATTGGGGACAGTTGGTTGGTTGGTTGGTAATTGGTTATTAGTGCTAGACATCAGGATAATATTCCCTCTCCACCATCTCCAATCATTTCTGGCTAAAATATCAGTAGAGTCACTACTTTCAAACTATTGGGAGTCCAGATTTCATCTGATTTATCCTGGGACACTCACATCAAACATATGATTATAAAGACAAGACCAAGGATCCACTATCTTGCAGTGGCTAAAAGAGCTGGTCTTCCATGTGAGGTCCTCCAACAAATATATTTGACTTTTATTCGTCCAGTCCTTGAGTATGCTAGCCCTGTTTGGGGTGAGCTGACCAAAAAACTCTCAGAGGAGTTAGAAAGGGTACAAAAGTGATGCTGCAGGATTATTGGCATCCCTTCATCATCTCTCCCACTACTAGGGTTGCCACCTAGGTCTGACAAAAAACAAGGACAAATTAATTTTTTTTTTTGCCGGGACCGAATATTAAAAAGAAGGAAAACCGGGACAGCCCGGGAAAACCGGGACAGCAACGTGAAAACCAGGACAGTCCCGGCAAAACCGGGACAGGTGGCAATCCTATTCACTTCGTCGGCAGCGGGAATATGTAGTACCCTTGAGCAGATCTAAAAGACATGAACTCTCTTTTATTCCTCGTGCTCTTAAATTGTTTTTTAAGTGACTGAATTACTATTTTATGTTTTAAAGTTAATTTAATTAATTTTGATTTTTATATTCTTTGTTGAATGTTTGACACATTTCAGGTCTCACTGCATTAAAATGTTTTTTTTTTTATGCTGGCATGTCCTGCCTTGTCAAATTGAATAAATGATACCTGATACCTGAGTGTTGAACATGAAAGTTTCCTTTGTATTCTTAAAGTGGTTTAGCACTTCAGCGCTAACAAACACGTAACCAGCTCAACAACTGACAAAGAACATGGACAAGGCGTAGACTGAAATACACAAGTAACATGAAACAGATGCAAGGAGACAAAGAGAGCAGCCCAAACAGAACAGCCCTAAGAGAGCGGCCCAAACAGAACAGCCCCAAGAGAGCAGCGCAAACAGAACAGCCCTAAGAGAGCGACCCAAACAGAACAGCACTAAGAGAGCAACCCAAACAGAACAGCCCAAACAGAATAACTCTAAGGGAACAGCTGTAAGAGAAAAGCTTCCTGACACTGGAATCACTAATGGCTAACTGTCACCTTAAAAACTTAAAAATAAATAAAGGCAGAATATGGTTGTCTGGTTGATATAGATTTATATTTGACAATGGACAAATGTTTTGGACATTTTTCTGGTCAAGATTTTTTGCAGTAATTTTACTAAATGTATTTTTTGCCTCACAGTCACCAAGGTGAAAATTGGACACAGTTTATTCACAAAAATGTGTTGTGCATCACTTTCTCCCTTGACTTCCCGAATATTTTTTTTCATGAACCCAATAAGATATATTTATGCACATGTTTTCAATGGCCATGCTAACAGTAAAGCTATTGAAAAGTTCCTTTAATGTGAGTGACATTCTGTAACGCAACACATTTGGATTACTGCACACCTGCAACCATTTCCAAATACTACAGTTCTGGCTTGTTGTCTGGACATAAACCAGGCCTAATAAACCCCCCCACCCCCACCCACACACAAAATACTGGTTCTGAAGACACTGGATAAACTTATACCTAAGAGGCATGGGTGGCATAGGTAAGGTGTAAAGGAAAGAAACATGACCAACATTACTAAGCTCAAGATTAAACTAAACTTGTGAATGTGTAACGAGCTGTTAAGACGCAGACACGCATGTGTAAGGGCAAACAAGTAATTATTTTATGTACATCCACAACAGATCCAGAGACACAGGTAAGAGTAACTGAAAATGATGCACACAACTTAGACACGGTATACCCAGCGAGGGTTTAGTACACGTAGGCTGAACCGTAGCAAAACTTCACAATTAAACAGACTTGTGTGTGATGGAATTTATAGGTTGGAATTTATAGGTTGCAAGAGTCAGATGGAACCAGTTAGAATTCCGGGGAGGATGATCTGTTCAGTCTATTGGCTGACTCGCTCTCCCCGCCTCTGTGTCGAGGATGCTGGGAAGTGTAGTGTAGTGTGGGCATCCTGACAGAATGGAAGACCTTAGAAAAGTTATTTGAATCAGTAGCTCCCCTCACGGACGTAATTTTGGGGGGGGGACATGTCCCCCCCACTTTTTCAAAAGCCGGCTTTGGTCCCCCCCAGTTTTTACGGTTAAAACCAAATATTTAAATAGCGACGAATCCATGTCCCCCCCACTTTTGAAATCAAAATTACGTCCATGGCTCCCCTTGTACCCTGACTCACATAATCCTTTAATAGCAGTGTGTGTGAGAGAGAGAGAACAGTGCTTTTCATTATCTTTTGCAACAGTATTACAAAATTACTTTTAATAATTAGAAGCTGTTTCACTGTGATCTCATGGTGTTTCTCAGTCGCTCCCTGTAAAATAAATGGATTATCTACAATCTTTTTGGTAACCCTGTGATTAAAACTTGACTGTGATGAACAGTTAATGGGACTAATCTGATGAGCAGGCCCCTGTGACCCATCGTACTGCTCATGAAGTTATTTAAACACTGCAGGATCATCGCACCTGTGACGTTGGGTGCGGCGTGAAGGACGAGACACAGAATCCCTCTATAGCAGCGAACGTCACAATAGCGCACGGTAGGGATGCAAATTATCGATTAATTCATTAATCGTTAGTTGACTGATCTTATCGATCGACTTTCGATTAATCGATAAGCGGCGTTTTTCACCTGAATTTCAGTGTTTCAATAGGGCTTTTAAAAATATCAGCTAAATATACTGCTCAAAAAAATTAAGGGAACACTAAAATAACACATCCTAGATCTCAATTAATAAAAATCTTTGAAATCAGTTGAAAATCTCTCATTTCTACCTGTTGTCTGTTCCATTTGCACAAGAGCAGTTGAAATTGATTCACAATCAGTGTTGCTTCCTATCTGAACACGAAGTGTGGATGACTTGGAGTTACATTGTGTTGTTTAAGTGTTCCCTTTATTTTTTTGAGCAGTGTAGTTAAAACACTTTGTTCAAAAAGTATATATTATATTATGATAATTATATTGTATTATATTATATATTGCTCAAGTAATTATGCATGAGGAAATTTTTATGGTATAACAAAATACATTCTTTCATTTTAAAAAAGGAATAAATTAAGGACTGGCTCAGTTCAATTTGAAACATTAGACATAAAAAAAAAATATTTAAAAAAAAGAAGAAATTAAATAGAGAGCCAAACAGAATATTATTGAGCCAATGTTTGGACAATGTTTCTAGCTTTGTAGTGAACACATGCTGTAACGCGACCGGAGAGTGCCCAAGTTTCCACAACATCATTGAGCTTGTCAGTTAAACTGTCAGCGGTGTGTCTATCCGACATGTTCGTCGTAATCAGCACTGCAGATTTTAGCTGCCAGTTCTCGTCAGTGTTGTGGCACGTCACAGTAATGTAACTTTCTGTTGTTAGAGCCGTCCAACAATCTGTTGTAAGGGCTACAGTAGTAGCAGTAGATAGCTTTGTTTTTAGCTCACTCGTATTTTTTTTGTAGCGAGCTTCGAAAACGCTCGCCTTCCCAGTGTAGCTGTGATTTTAGGTTGACCAGGTGCACTGGTGATATGCAGGACAGCTGCATGCATGGTGTTCAAATGATAATTGAGTGAGCTAGTGGAACTGTTGTACTTCAATACCGCATTACACACAGAACATTTGACTTCTTAGCCTAAATTAACAATGTTGAAATTGTAGCGACTACTACTCCTCGCAGCGAGTTCCCTAACAGACAGGCACTTGGCCCTTTAAGTGACACTGGGAGAGCGGCGCCTGCGTGCACCAGGGGAGGGGAAGAGAACAGTGCTATTGTTTGAGTTGCGTGGAAAATAAAGTTTCCCTCCTTGGGATTTTCTGGATTACGCAGTTTCTGCCTCGTTTCCCGAACACGCTTCAAAATGGTCCCACACCGCACGTCTTTTCGCCCGCTTCATTTTGTTTTCCACTCTGGTCTTTCGCGACACGTGTTCACCTCTCGTTCTTACGCTCTGTTCAAGTTAATACAGGAGCGCTCTCTAATGATTAATCGTGATTAATACATTTTGATCGAGTAACGTCTTAATCGACAATTAATCGAAAGTCGATTAATCATTTGCATCCCTAGCGCACGGAGAACATTACACAGATACAGCACGTGTAGACTTTAGACAACGACGAGCACAGGACACTGCGCGAACGCACATTAAGTAGACAAACCACATTAGCCCCACGTGATGACGAGACTAGGCACAGGTGAGACGGATAATCACTAGACGGAACCACCACCACGAGTATCCACAGACGCAGACGATGACACGCGGACTACGTGAACACACGCCCAAAGGGGAGGGGCCGGGGTCCTCAACGTGACAGACGCCCCCTCCAAGGGCACTACCCGTCCCGGGGTGCCAACAGGACCGAGTGCCCCGAACCCACGACGATGGGCGGATCCGACGCGCTCAGTCCTGCGTCTGGGAGGTGACTGCCCTTGGCGAAGCGTCCCTCATGAATCACCTAGCACACCCTCCCTGGGAAGACGGGGGAAAAGACGTTAGACACACTCAACGGAACAGATACGAACACACACACTGGTACATTAACACATAGAGGAACAAACGGGAATAGGGGATTCGGCACACATACGGGAAGACTGACGAACACTGGCACAGACAAACACATAACGGGCGCCAGGCTTTGCGCCAGGAGGAGCGCGAGTAGAGGAGAGAGATCCGGCGCTGCTGGTGCTGCGTTGGGCAGTCTCCCTCCTGCCTTCGCTGCGATCCCTCCACTGGGTGCAGCGCGGCTGGGGGACGTGCCAGGAGCAGCGCAGCGGGCGGACGCGCCTGGTGCGCCGGGGCTGGCGTACGCGCATGGTGCGCCGGGGCTGACGGACTGACCGAACGGGCCGTGTGGGTGGTCCCCTTCGGTCTCCATTTCCTCCTCTTCCTCTTCTCCCCGGCTCCACTCCATGGGCTGCCACCCCGGGAGCAGTCCATAGCACTGTCTCTGGAGCGAGCGGAAGAGGGCGTCCGCTTTCCTCTTACGGTCTCCGCAGACCTCTCTGAGGGAAGAGGGCTCTCTTCTTCCTCCGTAGTATAGGAGCCCTCCTCCTCCTCACCCTTCTCTGCGGTGCGAGAGGGGCACACGGGCGGAGGGAGGTAATCCTCGTCCTCCGATTCTTCCTCCGACTCCGCCTCCTCCCTACCGTAGTCCACGGTGGAGGCGGAGTCCTCCGGCGGAGGGTATTCCTCTCCCTCCCCTCCACCGTAGTCCACGGTGGAGGCAGAGTCCTCTGACGGAGGGTATTCCTCTTCCTCCTCCTCTCCACCGTAGTCCACGGTGGACGCCTCGCCCACCGACGGGGGGTAGTCCTCTCCCTCTCCCCCGTAGTCAACGGTGGAGGCGTCGTACAGCGACGGAGGGTAGGCTTCCTCTTCCTCCTCATCGGAGTTCTCCTCCCCGAACTCGCTCTCTGGGGTGGACTCGGTGGCTCCAAAGACGCACGAGCCCACCCTCAGCGGCGAGAGGGCACGGGGAGGAGACGGACCTTAACCGCCTCCTGTCGGAGCACCACCGCCCACTCGGGGCTGGACGCCTGTTTAGCCATCCGCAGCAGGTCGGCGCACTGCGGGTCCCGCTCCAGCTGCTCCGACGTCGGTGTGGCGTCGCACTGTGGCGGTGATTCCCTCTCCTCCTCAGGCGGCGTCCCTGCCTCGTAAAACTCTGGGACGCTTACCCGTAGGGGCGAGAGTCCCCGGGAAGGCGAGGGGTGCCTCTCTCTCCACACTCGGACCGCTGTCTGGCGGTATTCCTGTGCCAACTCGGGAATAGCGGTCTCCCGGGCCGCACACAGCAGGTAGGAGCATTCCGGATCCTGCTGCAGTTGCGCCAGAGTCGGCGGACCTGTGCGGGGTGGGCGAGAAGTTGGAGAGCGGTGATGCCGCTTACTGGGCTTCTTGCCCTTCTTTTGCTTGCCCTTGTAGCCTGGCATGCTTTCTAGGTGTCTCAAACGGCTCGTCGTTCTGTGACGTTGGGTGCGGCGTGAAGGACGAGACACAGAATCCCTCTATAGCAGCGAACGTCACTGTTTTATTACAACAAGGATTGCGCAATAGCGCACGGAGAACATTACACAGATACAGCACGTGTAGACTTTAGACAACGACGAGCACAGGACACTGCGCGAACGCACATTAAGTAGACAAACCACATTAGCCCCACGTGATGACGAGACTAGGCACATGTGAGACGGATAATCACTAGACGGAACCACCACCACGAGTATCCACAGACGCAGACGATGACACGCGGACTACGTGAACACACGCCCAAAGGGGAGGGGCCGGGGTCCTCAACGTGACAGCACCAGGAAAGCTACAGTTAATTTAATGGGTGTTATTTTCCCCACAAACACACTAACAATACTTATTAGTACTAAAAATGTTAGTTTGTTATTTTAACCAAAACAATAGGTATGATGACAAAATTTTCAAACAGCCCCAAGCTTAAAAAGAATCACATATCTAGACAGAGCTGACATAGACCTTTAAAATGATACCTGGATTTTGAAAATTGGTTGAGAATTGATAAAGTTATGATATTTATAATATCATGTATCACATTAAAAAATAATACATTAATTACAATAGAAGTCGTGTGACTGAAATTCACATAATCTAATTCTAATTAATCATAATCTAATTCGAAGTGATGTTAACTATATTACCATTTAACAACAAGTTATATCAGAAAACAATGAGATTAAACAACACAACACTGGTATCAGTACCGATTTCAAGAAAACACTGTGGGAACGAGTTAAACCGAGACGCCGCTTTTAGCCTAAAGTTGCTAGCTACCGTGACGTTCGATACACCAATGTCAATCATGACTACTTATTTTCCGCGGTCTAGTAAAATACTTTCGCCTGCACGGATTTCAATTAAATTTGGTCAGTATTGAGATAAAAGCTGTATTTTTAGGTCCACATATATTTCGATGGTGTCCGGAGCGTTGATGAAGAAAACAGACCGCTTGAAAACAACAAAGTATCTTATCGCTGGTCGCCCGACCTGAAATCGCCTCAGAGTTGACTATAAATAGTGCCTGATGATTGGCTGGGTTGTGCTTAACGAACTCACAGTATTATTCAGGAAAAAACACACATCTGCTAGGCGGTGAGGAGTGATGTTATATGACACCCTTACAAAAGTACAACGTAGTTTGGAACACATTACTGAGCCAGAATTTTTCGCATCGGACGTTGGTTGGAACACATTACTGAGCCAGAATTTTTCGCATCGAACGTTGGTTCGTCAATAATTGCCCCAATAGCCAACGCTACGGGACCTGATTGAGCTGACGTGTCGTGGCGTTAGTTTAACCCTAGTGTCGAATAAAGTGCCAGTTCGTGATTTCTAATCAGTCTTTGTAGGAATATGTACAATTTACAAAAAAAGTCATTAAAATAACAGCACTAAACACTTTTTTGGGGGGGGGGGGGGGGGGGGGGGGGGAGTTAAGACTCTTGTTTTGCCCAGACGAGGCTGACTGTAGCGCGCAGCCAAAGGGTTAAACCAGGGGCGGCGACATTTAACAGCAGTGTTCTCAAGTCTCACGCCGATTTCACACGGCGAAAAAAAAATTAGTTTATTTACCTCTGATCCATATCTATGTCGCCCTCCACTGGCGATCGATCGCGATATACAACGTATACAACCCCCCCCCCCCCCCCCCCCCCCGCTCAACAACTTACGTTCGCCACCGATTCTCACACTCTGAAATGAATTCTAAACTTGAGAGCCCTATTTAACAGATTATTTTATTACTACGGAGTTAAAGGGTGAAGAAATAAATTTTTTGTCCGCAAATAATCGCGTACACTTATTGTTGGGTCACTTGTGTTAGTAGTGTTGTAAGAATGTAATGTTGAGTTACTGGTTTTAGTATTTCTGTGTTCATTTCCCTGTGAAGGACGCAGGTATTGTTTTCTGGGTTGTTCTTCACGAAATGCCCAAGCGGCTCTCACTCGCGGGTCTGGGTTGAATCGATGTGTAGGTAAGGAGCATGACCAGAGTTTCTCAACATTTTTTGGATTTTCTCTACATTACTTGTAATGGCTTTATTTCCATTAAGATTAACATGAACAAACCTAACACTATTTTTATGCTATATTGGACGTTAAAAGTTGCATTAAGGTGATTTTATGTTGTTGAGGGCGGGGGTTAAATCACAGCCCTGCAGAATCTATTTACTATGGAACGTCATTTCTTTGACTTGATTATCGATGTTAAACTTACCCTAGTTTACCTCGAAGACCCCACTAGACGCCACAGTGCTCGACTAAGGAATCTTCTCAGTTTTAGTTTTTAATTCGTTGTTCGACGTTGTTAACGTGGCCCTGGAGATTGGTGTTAATGTATCTTAGATCTTGGGCGTTACCGTCTGTGAAGAGAAACACACTCCATGGAAAGGACATTTTTCTTGATGAGCAGAAGCGATAGCTGCAGTTGAGTTTGTGTCAGAAGTAAACTGTCCGTCCAAAGTTCGTGTCTCATTGTACTCTGTCGTCAGTCGTTGATTTCTAGATGGTCCAAATATATGTGTATGAGTAGGAAGGGACCCATTACGCTCATTTGAGTGGTCATTCTTTTTTTTTTGGTCAACTAGAGAATATTTACATGCTTCAAGGTTCCTCCCTGCCCTCCATCGAGCTAGTTACACTCTCTGGCATGTTATTTGGGTTTAGTAACGTTACAAATACTTTACAAGGTTGGTATATATGAAGATAAATCTGTAGCAAAACATGAGAGCGTGAAGGACCTGATTTGAGAACTTGTAAATCAAAATCTGTATGTGTATTTTTAATTTGAGAACTTGTAAACTAAAAGTTGCACTTGTAGTTTTGATGTGAGAACTTATAGAATAAAAATCTGAGCATGAATGTAAAAAAAAATCATATCTTCATATCTGCCCGCCTTGACTTTTGCAACACATTTCTCGGTGTACGTGTTGCAAAAAGAGATTTGTGCACTTGTATGGGGAAGTCGGGAATGGGACAAGAATCGTGATTCAGCTTATTTTTCGGTGCAAAAAGAGAAGAGTTGGAGGCAGAACAATTGCGGATAATTCCTTCTATGATGGCACAAACTAGCTAGTGACAGGTATTTTTCTAATAATTATTATTTGTCTAAGCAAAGAAACATCATAATGACATTAGATTCAAGTTTTCATCAAGTGCCTTTATTGTCTAATATAATTTGCCATGCTTGTGTAACCGTATAATTTGAATGTCACTATTATTCCAGGTCTCTTTTCCAAGGGGTGGGAAGAAAGATAGTCGGGTTACAAGTAAAGTAGAATTCTCTTTATTTCCAGCCGAACAGCTCAGGACAGGATAACTGGTAGTAGAAACCACACACGCTTCTTCTTCCTCTCTCTTGTGCGAGCACCAGCTCCAGCTCCCAAGGTGTCCCTTAATTACCGTCTTTTCCGGATTATAAGCCGCTACTTTTCCTTCCACGCTTTGAACCATGCGACTTATACTGAGGTGCGGCTTTTCTGTAGGTTTTTCACCCATCAGGGGGCTGAGCACAAAGTGATTCAGGTGGTAGGTCAAAGGTGTAAATCAAAGAAGAAAGTGCTCATTTTCATTTAGCACATGCATAACAAATATAACATATTGCATCACCTTACATTTTAACCATATATATTAACTATTAATTTTAAACTATGAAA
Organism: Brachyhypopomus gauderio; assembly: GCF_052324685.1. Classification (NCBI taxonomy): domain Eukaryota; kingdom Metazoa; phylum Chordata; class Actinopteri; order Gymnotiformes; family Hypopomidae; genus Brachyhypopomus; species Brachyhypopomus gauderio. The sequence continues at coordinate 1,506,257 of NW_027506890.1, forward strand.
TCAACTCTGAATAATAAACTAAATATATACAGTGTATATCCCCCTCACACTTGTATCATTAGAAAAATATTGCTGTTAAAAAACCATATTGGTGTTTGTGCAATCATAGAAGGATTTTACGCAATTGTTCTGCCTCCAATTCTTTTTTTTTTTTTGCAGCAAAAAATAAGAGTCACGATTCTTGTCCCATTCCCCACTTCCCCGTACAAGTGGTCAAATCTGTTTTGCAACACGTACACCGAGAAACGTGTTGCAAAAGTCGAGGTGGGCAGATATGAAGTTGTGCTGAATTCCTGTACATTTCCTGCCAGTTATTTTTTAACATTCACGCTCAGATTTTTATTCTACAAGTTCTCACATCAAAACTACAAGTGCAACTTTTAGTTTACAGGTTCTCAAATTAAAAATACACATACAGATTTTGATTTACAAGTTCTCAAATCAGGTCCTTCACGCTCTCAAGTTTTGCTACAGATTTATCTCCATAGGTATCGTGTTAAATGACACTGTCGCTGTAAGGGCCACTTTGTGGGTGCCATGGGTTCAAGACCTCTCTAGGTAAGTTTTAGAAAAATCCACAAAGAAAATTGTCAAACTTTTTTTTTCTTAACAAACTTTTAGTTATTACATTGTGGGTAGGTGACTCATGAAGTGATACTGAAGAGTTTGAGTATGAACGGTAAAGGAATTAAAAAATGAGTTTTAAAAAGGTGGGACTTTGGAACTACATTACATCTGATTCTTTTAACTGATTTTTAAAGGTAGTTGTGTGAAAAGCAGCAGTTCAGTAGTAATAAGGTTTCGAGATACACCAGATACTTGTATGCACAGTAGGGATGTGGAGATTCATCGATTCACATCGGTGAATCGGTACACATGTCTGCGATGCGACTGCATCGGTAGATTCAACATGCATCGAGTTTCATTTGCGGGTGAATTCACGATGCATCGCCTTCAGTGAGGCGGTCACGCAATCTGCAAACAATGCCGTGAGGCTAAATACGTTAGTAGCACAACGAACCTGGCGACACGCATGAAAAGACGGCACGGTGTGGACATCTCTGCGGCCGCTACCCCCTCGTAACCCCCCCGCTCAACAACTTACGTTCGTGAGTGTGTCGCATCGCATCGCATTTGTATCGCATCGCATCGACAAGGGGTTTCAGAGTATTGCAGTTATATCGCATCGTTGGCAGTGTATCGAGATGTGTATCGAATCTAGCTTAGTAGTGACGATATACATTCCTAATGCACAGGTTTGTTATTATGGATGGTAATGCTTTAAGTTTTAATTAATTAATTAATCAATTTGTTCAAATACAAATCAGAATACTATATTTCAAATATGTATGTATTTTTTGTGTTTTAAATCAAATGCAAATCTAATTGGATAATTAACTGAATTCTATTGAAATACAGGTATATTGTGCAGTGAGAACTGTAGCATCTCCATGGTATGTTCTATTATCCCATACTGTTATTTTCTGGTCTTTTTGGAGGTAAATTCCATCATACATTTTTAAAGCCATTCAAAAGCAGGAAGGAACTGGCACTTCCTGGCAGAGGGAGTGCACAAGATCTCCCACAGAATTAACCACATTCTGTTGTACTCACCAATACTACATGCTACATGCACTGACATGCATTGGACTAAATATGGACATGTTTTAATGTGCTGTGCAATTGTCATGACATCTGGTTCCCAAATGTGTTGCTAGGATTTGCAATTCTATCTGGAAGTGTGAGACAGGCTCATGGGAAACTGTTTGCAGTTTACCAATTGCCGTCCTGGAGCTGTGTGTGGGTGGGCATTGATTCAGCAGTGTGTGGGTGTGTGTGTGTGTGTGTGTGTGTGTGTGTGTGTGTGTGTGTGTGTGTGTGTGTGCACATGTACGTCCACGTGTGTGTATGCTTGCATGTGCACTTTTAAACCCCTTGTAGTGGCACCACAAGGTTCTTATTCCCATGTCTTTCCATTTTATGAAGGTCATATTATTGCTTATGAAATATAGTTTTTGTCATCACCGATGAATGTATTATTCATTCTGTATTTCTACAGTTCTCCTTCTTAATTGGATCACATGCTTTACAGTAAGTGTCATTCACAGTTTTAGTAAGTCAATTTCATACTTGAATACACTGTAGTTTAGAAAGAACCACCAGGACTCAGCAGCTCTGTGGCAGCCAGTCCAGAACAGCACAGAGGCTAAAGCTCATTGTGCCACCTCCACTTCGCGTTTTTGAGTAAAATAGTCATCATTGTTAATGTTGACTAATTGTGCTTCTTGTTTTTAGGTCAGAAACTACACGCCAGAGAAAGTGCACAACACAGACACCTCTCCAAGAGCATCAGGATGAGATTAATTGAAAGACGCAAGGGCGGGAATGACTGAGACAGGCGTGTATCTGAGAGAGCCACCATACCCTACAGGGGCCGGCCTCCTCCGAGCTCCGGCCAGACCAACAGCATGGAACTTTGCTCTCGGTGTGCCATGGCTGCTCTGGGCCTGAGTCTGGTGGTCATTGGTGTGATCTTGTGCAACAGGGACAGCACTTGGTCGGTGGCGGTTGTGATTTTGTGCGCAGGCACGGGCTTTCTGGTGCTGTCTCTGATATACAAGGTACAGTGGACACGGGGAGAGCCGCATTCCAGCGACAGTGTGCCCTCTTTAGCAGGGGAGGACGAGAGGTGAGTGCACCCTCCAGCACGCTGGAGCAAACACACCGCAGGGGCGGGGCTTAACTTCAGCTCGCTCAGTCAAGACGAGGAAGTGAACGCGTTACAGGGGTTCAAACACAGACCCCGATGCAGTGGTGTTATTGGAGCATTCTAAAGACATTAGGCACAGTCAGTCTTGCTCAGAACACGTTTATTCAAGAACACAATAACCTTTTCGAGGTAGAGCTGGAGAGACAAGCTTCAAACAGAGTTTGCTCTAATTTATTTGTAAGGGAGCAAACAGACACGTAAATAAATAGAGAAATGGGAGAAATTAGATTCCATCATTGGAGGTTGTGTGGTTATTCACCCGGGGTAAAACAGGGTGAGGTCAAGTGCTACATTGCTACACGGTGTACCTTGATTCAGCTTAAATGAGCGCCATTTTCAATTCAGTACATGTCCTCTCTCAATGCTAATTTCATTTGCATTTTTCAACACTATTAAATGTATTGTAAATTTGTCATATGTACCCCATACAGAAGAAAAACAGATGTTCATATATGAACAAGTGAAAACATTTATGTTGAATGCACAGAATACAAGCTAGAAACCCATTCTATGCTAAATGTTTTTCAGTGCTTAAATCGTTGAAACAACCCCCACCCTAAAATATGGGGGGAATTGAAAGCATGGTCGATTTGAGCAACATATGTCTGTATTTGTGTATGTGTAGGCAAAGAGAAGAAGCTGAATGCTATGGTGTGCCCAGCTATGAGGAAGTGGTCGGCAATGATCAATACACTATTGGACATCTCTCTGAACCAAATTACTGCACCACCGACCTTCCAGCCTATGAGGACGTAATGGAGACAGACTGTGGGGTGGACTTCTCCGATGAATAGTGCGCGCAACCCGCCGAGACTCGACAAAACGCACACGGTTCTGACCAGCCGCCTGCACTGATCCGTAGGAACGGGACTCCAGGACTCGTACGGATGCCTTTCAGAGAAAGGTGCCTCAAATCAGAGGACTTGGACAGAAAGCATATCGCCGCGTCCAGCATCGAACCGATCACCGATCGTCACAGTACGACGCACTTCCCCCTGAGCTCCACCGCATCACGGACTACTGCTGTTTAAATGCCATGTTTTTATTCCCATACCATTTTGGAATACTACTGGTCTGTTCTAATCAGTGGACATACAAGGGATGCGCCGCTAAACCAAAAACACAAACTGCCCTGATATTTGCGTTCTGAGCATAGTATGAAAAACGAGTTTGTATTCATTATTTTTCAAAATGGTGCTTAATGGGTAACTTTTCACAATGTGTGATGTTTGACTTATTTGTTTGTGCAGTTCTTCTTTATGGGAGTTAAGACATTTTATCACTGCTAGGATTCCTACAATGCCTAAATTGTCCAGGATTTGGCTTTTCCTTTTATATTGACATTACTTCCTGTACTTCATGCTGTGCGGATGCTTCTACATTGCTTTGACCATTCTTTATAGGTTCTGCCTTCTGGCACATTATAACTAGTTGATGATGTACGTCAGACTGCTTCTTCAGTGTGTGTGTGTGTGTGTGTGTGTGTGTGTGTGTGTGTGTGTGGCTACTTCACAGAAGTGTGTGGCTAGAGAGGATAAATGAAGTTCACTTTATATATGATTATCATCATTATGGGCAACGGTGGCTTGGTGGTTAGCATCAGTGGCAGACTTAGCAATTTGGGGGCTCAAGGCAAATTTAGCTAGGGGGCCCAACAACATTAACCAGCTGTAGGCCTATGGGAAGTTTGCAGCTAGTCAGGGGGCCCCTACAGTGGGCTGCAGTGGGAGGGGCCCAAGGCAGTTGCCTAGCAATGCCTCTATGCAAAGACCGCCTCTGGTTAGCATGTTTGCCTCTCAGCACTGGGGTCCTGGGTTCAAGTCCCTATCTGAGTGGAGTTTCCATGTTCTCCCTGTGTCTGCGTGGGTTTCCTCCGGGGTCTCCGGTTTCCTCTCACAGTCCAAAGACATGGAGGTTAGGTAAAACCTAAGGTTAGGAGTGTGTTTGTGTCTTCATGTTCAATAAAAAAAGTTGTCTCAGTGTCTGTGCATGAATGTGTGTGTGCTTGTGTGCCCAGTGGTGGATGGTGCTCTGCCACTAGGGTCTGTCCTCTCTCCCCTTCCTGCATCCCATTCAGTCCCCCAGGGGGCTGTGGATCCCGGTAGAGAGTAGGCTGTGCGCAATTGGCTGCCGCTTCTCGCCGGTATGTGATTGGAAGTGTCATGTCACAATTCATCTTTCTATTTTTCTATCTTTTGTCTTTAATAGACTTTGTACTCTGATACCATACCCAACTGCTTTTGACTGTTCTTGCTCACCATTAAGGTTCAAATTTCAATGACAATACATTATAGTACACATGTATATGTGTTGTTTTTCAACCAGGGCAGTGTAGATTATCAACATCACACTATACAGTTATTGAGGATAATCCAGTAGACAGTGTGTCAGAGTCCACTTATAGTGACAGTGACATCAGCGAAGGAGAATATGAGCCAGATGTGAGGAAGAACAAGAACAAATCGAGGAAGGGAACAAAGGAAATGAGGGAGGTGTAAATAATTATCAAAGAAAACAGAATGTCAGAGGCAGGAATAGAATCTGGAGATGCAAGGATATTGATTACCAAGGGGTCCCATCTATGTTCATGGGGAATTTTGAGGTGAAAGTGCAGGGTGAGGTACCCATTGAGTTATTCTCCAGTCTGTTTCGAGACTCACTAATAGATGAGACTGTTTTGGGGGATTTCATACAAGGAAATAGCTGTGGAATAACCTGAATGTTTTGACTTCACTGCCTATATTTATCCAATTCAAGCTAAATTGTAGCCTGAACAGCATTAAATTGCAATTAACTGTTCAATGTTGAGTTGTTTGTTTCAAGATTATATTAACAGAACAAAACTTACTTGTTTTAATGAAAAGAGGATAGATTCTCACAATTTGTTATATATTTTCGCAATTTTTATAGAAAATATTCACTCCGTTTTTGCATGGTGTCCACATATGTGGACAGTTGAATAACTATTTTAAAAACATTTTTATGTAAAATAATAAACCATTTGACTTTTTATGCATGTCAGAATAATAAAAACAATTATTTAAATCTAGCGGCAAGCAGAGATTGCAGGTTCACACACCTATAGGGCCTAAGCAGCCAAAGAGAACCAATGTGTTGTTTTGAGCAAATGTTTGACCTTTGATATGAATGTATGAAGTGTTTTTTTAATCTCAGATTAGGCACTAAGTCTACAAAAAATCAAAATGTTGCTAAATGTATTGGCAAAAAATGATTCAGATCATAGAACTAAATCACATGCTGAGATTAGATTTATGTGTATGTTGTAAGCAATGCTTTTCAGTAGGTTCCAGTATTTGGCCAGTAGATGAAGCCAAAGTACTACCATACAGATATTACAGCAATGAACATAAATTTTAGTGAAATAAAATGTTCATTCCTGGTCAGGCAGTATACTTTTTGTTATAAGATGTAATTACAAAGTTATTTGGCTCATTGGTCTGAATCATACAAGACTCATTACTTTTTTGTATTCTGCATGACAGGATTGCAGCATTAGTTTTGATGATTTTAGAGATTTTTGTGTACAGTAGCGTCCCCAACAGATCAATTTGAACCAAACTTGGAGCACATCACAGGAACCTCAATTCATGACAGCATTTGAAATTAGGAGTTGATCACTGTGACAGAAATTGTGTCATTCTTGATTAGGTCACGTCATTTAGATTTTAAGAGATCATTATGAACTTTATGTCATTCTGATTAAGCAGAAGGACTGCAATAATGAAGTAGTGTGATGCAGTGTAATCATGTACTTATGTTTAGTTCATATTATGCATGTGTGCTATACGTGACCCAGGTCAGGGAGAGTGCTGAGGGTAAGAGCACTCTTGTTAACTGGTAGTCACTAGGCTACCATACTTGGGTCATTTAGCTTTCTCTGTGTTCAACTGATACATCAGTTGCTTCCGCTAACTCTAGGGAAGTCCATATTAGGAGATACACATACATGAGACAAAGTAGCCTGTTGGGCGCCTATGTTTTGGAATATGCTGTGCTTAAGATAACCTGCTTGCTAGAACTGCTGAATTGTGTTTAGGATTGTATATAAGCAGGGGGACTGCCCCCTTGCTCTCAGAGTTGGTTTACATGGTTTGAGTTATAGCAACATAGGTCATATATGGCATGGCCTGAATGATATAATGAAAAAAAAGACCAACCTGAAAATTTAAAAATCCAAAATTGTTTTGATAATTATTCACCTAGAGATTGAAACAAAAAATACATTGTATATAGAAACAAATCTTTATTTTACCATCTATGGTTTAATAATACTCTTGGTACAACAGTTATTTAACTCAAAGGGCTCTCTACTGACAAATCAAGAATTTAGTAATATTTAGTAACTAAGATTTATTAATTAAATTCAATGTTGCAATTCCTTTTGCTGAATTAGTTATAAAATGCTATACATGCTGGAGTGAGTATGTTATTTAAAAGTACAGCAGGACATGATCCAACATTATTAACCATCGACCCAACCAATCTTGAAATAGGGAAAATATGTTTCTCTACATCACACAATAGTAATCAGTATATATGCTCACTGTTTCAGAAAGATGGTGTATCTAATCCATATGTATCTATTGGAACACCATCCTTAACAACCTCGACTGGAAAGAGATCTGGAAAGAGAGATATGCTTTGTTAATTCACTCCTTGCACACCTAGTATGCCTAACATGACTGCCCGTGTATTCAGAGTATGAATGTAGTCTGCAAAGCCTGGCATAACATGACTGACATGACTGGCATGACTGACATAACTGATATGACTGGCCTGATGGGAATGACATCACTGGCATGACGAACAAAAGTAACATGACTGATATGACTGACATAACTGGCATGACTGGAATGATTTGATGATTTAACTGACATAGCTGATATGACTGGACTGAAATGATTCCCAGAGGAAAGAAAAATCAAAAAGGAGATCTCCTTAATATCTCTGCAGTTTCTCCTAGACAACACTGAGATTATATGGAAAGACAAATGAGATTTTTCCTTAAGTCTCCTGCTGCTCAAATGTGTCTCTTGAGATAAAGATCTTGGTAATCTTCTGTGTGTCTCATCTTGAGTTTTAGTAGAGATCTCAGTAAAGACTCCAGTAATCGCACATGTGTCTCTTCTTAAGTTTTAGTATAAATCTCAGTAAAGACTCCAGTAATCTCACATGTCTCTTCTTAAGTTTTAGTATAAATCTTAGTAAAGACTCCAGTAATCTTACATGTGTCTCTTCTTAATTTTAGTAGAGATCTCAGTAAAGACTACAGAAATTAAGTATTATACATATGTCTCCTTCTGAATTTATTCACACATCACTGTAAAGTCTCACATTGTGCTCAGATTTACCAAACAATTGCATTAAATGAGTCTCAGTATGGACAAATACAGGAATTCACATTTTATTAGAATAAACTAGCAATTTTGCAGTATCCTTAATTTAATAAATCACACACTGGATCAAAAGGACTAGTTCACTGGAAAAACAATTATGCATATGTGAGGGCGATGGATATATATGTTTATTATTCAGAGTTAATTTCATAGTTAAAATGTATGGGTAAAATGTGGGGATGCAATGTTATATGTTATATTATATACAAGTTCCGTAGCTCTGTACTGCAGTTTGGTTCACTTTAGTTCCGATGGGCTGACTTCCCAGTGGGGGGACTAATTAAGGGACACCTGAGGGGGCTGACCTTGTGTTCGCAGAGAGGAGAGTGTGTGCGTTGTTGCGCTACGAGTTTTTCCCTGTACTGAGCTGTTCGGCTGGAAATAAAGAGAAATTCCTTATTGTAACCCGACTATTTTTCCTTCCCACACCTCAGAGAAGAGACTGGAATAAGTCAATTCACATTATAGGGTTACAGACTGGTGGCAGCGGTGTTTTTGTTTTTCCAAACCGCTTGGATTTTCTCGAACTTTCACACAGCCGAGGCATTACTACGACGGCGGATTGCCCTCAGCGTCACTGAGCTAATTGGCACGCGAACCAGTGGGCTAGCAGCTGCACATATTCACTGCTACGACGTTACTGGCAAGTTTCTGCTCTTTTCTCTAAGTGGACAGTACTAAGTTAACCTAACTAACTAGCCAGTAGATTAAAATGTCGGATTCTGACGAAAGAGAGGATTCTCCTGCAGTTCCGTCGGTTAGTGGGGCTGGCAGGCAGGAAGTGTATTCAGCCGATCAGTCTACTACCACGCGGGTCATTCACTATAAAGTTGAACTTCCTCCCTGTTTTCAGGGTGATGGCAAAGATAAAGACAGTTTTTCTCTGTGGAAAGCCAGACTGGAACTTGCTGTTAAAGCTTGCACAAGTGCACAGACTCAGAATTTAGTCACGATTCTCCCCACACGGCTCGGTGGAGACGCTTTAGCTTACTGGCTGTCCTTACCACCGTCAGTACAACAGGATTATGAACAGAGCACTGCAAAGCTCAGTGATGTTTTTGGGAGGAAACAGTTTTTGCTCCATTTTCAAACTTTTGTGAATGCAAGACCGCGTCTGCCCAAAGAGCCATTGGAAGTCTATGCAGCTGAAGTCACACGACTTGTACTAGAAGCTTTTCCTAACTATGGTGAGCCTGCCATTGCCATGGAACGTTTTAGGCGCTTTGTAGCTGGTCTAGACCCAGTCCTCCAATCTAAGTGTCATGAACATGGAGCCACAACTTTAGATGAAGCTCTTTCCATTGCATGCAAGTTGGAACGTGCAGGAGAGGCATTGAGATTAGCCGCCCCTTCCAATGCTCAGACAGTCTCTACTCTCGGGTTCCCGGTCGAGACCACCACAGCAATGGTATCTACGAAGCAGGGCTCACCTCCAGAATTAGTGCAAGTGGTGAAAGAACTGTCTACTGAGCTGAAGGCTCTCAGGCTCGAGGTTAACCAGCTAAAGCAGCATCGTGGCCGTTCTGCCTATCTCAGCCCGACCCATGTTCAGGGGAACAGACACTATTCACCTGATAGGTCTAGGTGGGGTAGAAGTTTAGACACGCATCGCTACTCTCCCCATTCATCCCCAGGACGTTATGACAACCTTCACTATCAGGACTTTGCACCAAATGGCTCACAACGGCGGCGACATTCACCAACACCCCCATCCTCTCCTCGTCGTGCCCACCACTCATCTCGGGAGTATGGTCGTGTTCAGTATTCCTCTACCGACCCACGACGGGGTTTCAGCCCAGGTTCCAGATACCCTGCCCATCAGGATTCTTCTTTCCCTGTCGAATTAGATGCTTCGCAGCTGCCTGCTTACGGTCCAAGGCGCAGTGCCTCCCCAGGGGACAGACGTCGACCCTCCAGGGAGCATGATCGTCATGTCAGTTTTAGAGATGAGAACACCTTCCATCAGGGAAACGGCTGGTAGCAGACACTGAGGGCCAAGTATCTGCTTCACGGGAACACGGGGGCCCGCAACCTCTCTTCTCTAGTACCATACATGGTAAGCCTATGTCATATGTGTTTGCTGTTCTGGAAGACACAGCTGTCAAAGTTTTTGTGGACACGGGCTCTGAGATTTCCATAATTAGTGAAGCCTTCAAATTGGCAGTGCCTTCTCTTAGACAAAAACCCATTCAAAAGTCCTTCATCCTGGCAAAGTCAGTGACCGGTGACTCCTTGGACACTCTAGGCACATTATCAGTCACCATTAGGTTGGGCGAGGAGTGGTTTACTCATGATGTCCAGGTTGTGAGAAATGCAGCACAGTCAGTAATCCTGGGTTGGGATTTTCTACAAAAGCATCATGCAGTCATTGATTTGAGAGAGCAGCACCTAAAGCTATGGAACTGGACAGTTCCCCTGCTGTGCTGTTCACAGACTGCTCCCCTTAAATGTAGTGCTGTCTCATTATCACCAGTGACGGTGCCTGCCATGTCCCAAATGAATGTTTTAGCTAAGATTCAGTTAGCTACCGGTGACCCAGAGCACATGTTCACATACACTGGTGTCTTGGAACCTGACCCTTATAGTCTGCCAGGTCTCTTAGTGGCACGAACATTGACCCCTGTTAAAAGTGGTGTCATTAGTGTGCGTGTAATGAACCCCACACAAGACGATTGCCATGTACCCAGAGATACTAGAATAGGGGAATTTCATTCCTTAATGCACCAAACTGGAGAAGAGTTCTGCATAGTGGAGGCCACAGTGGCAGAAATAAACACTCAGACACAGTCACAGTCACTGGCCAAAGTCAAACTTGGCGATTCAGCACTGGATCCTGCACAGCTGCAATGTTTGGAGTCCTTGCTCCTTAAATTCTCTGATGTTTTCAGTGCTCATGAGCATGATTATGGTCGTACTGATAAAGTCAAGCATGCCATTAGGACAGATAATGCCCGGCCCATAAAACAGAGAGCTTACCGGACATCCCACAACATTCGAGCTGAAATAGACAAACAAGTCCAACAGCTTCTGGATGGAGACATCATTGAGGAAAGCTGTAGCCCATGGTCCTCCCCTGTTGTATTAGTCAAAAAAAAAGATGGAAGCTACAGATTTTGCATCGATTTTCGTAAACTCAATGCTGTTACTGTTAAAGACTCCTATCCATTACCACGTCCTGCTGATGCTTTGGACAGCTTGTCAGGTTCATGTTGGTTCAGCACCATGGACCTCGCTAGCGGCTATTGGCAAGTGGAACTAGAGCCACAGGACAGGGAGAAGACGGCTTTTACAACAGGGCAGGCTTTATATCAATTTAAAGTCATGCCTATGGGACTTACAAATGCTCCCCCAACATTTCAACGTCTGATGGAGCTGGTGCTTCGTGGCCTGCATTGGAAAGAATGCCTTATCTATCTTGACGATGTCTTAATCTTTAGCCGGACTTTCTCACAACACCTGACTAGCCTTGAAGAAGTCTTGACTCGTTTCCGTTCTGCTGGGCTTAAGCTGAAAGCCAGCAAATGTCACTTTGCATGCAGCCAAGTTACATTCCTGGGACATGTGGTTTCCAGCCAAGGACTCCAGCCGGATGCAAAGAACCTGGGCAAAGTTCGTGACTGGCCAACCCCTCGGACCACAACAGAGGTGAGAGCATTTGTGGGGTTGTGCTCATATTATAGACGTTTTATCAGGAACTTCTCAGTCATTGCTGCACCCCTTCATGCTCTCACACAAAAGGGTGCTTTGTTTAGCTGGACTATGTCTTGTGAGGACGCTTTCCAATCCTTAAAGCATGCTCTCACGAACCCTCCCATTGTTGCCCACCCTGTTTTTTCTCAGCCGTTTCTACTGTACACTGATGCCTCGCAGCACTGCATAGGGTCAGTCCTGGCTCAAGTTCAAGAGCGGACGGAGCGAGTTATAGCTTATGCGAGTCATACACTGACACCTTCACAGCAAAAATGGTCCACATATGATCGTGAGCTCTGGGCAATTGTTTGGTCCGTGAGACACTTCAAACATTTCCTGGCTGGTACCACCTTCACGATTGTTACGGACCATAAGCCCCTGCTGAGTCTCCAAAAATCTGCTGTTCAGAATGATCCGACTGGTAGACGGGGCCGTTGGATACTGGAACTTGGTGTGTATGACTACACGGTCACTCACAAAGAGGGTAAGAAACATGCCAACGCTGATGCCATGTCAAGACATCCCATTCTGCAGGGGGACACTAAAGCTGTCCAGAGTGTTTTAACCACCCTAGTTCCGGGGGACAAGATGACATCTAGTGGTGACAGGGTGATTGACGAGCATGTTCCAGACTTCTGCCCAACTTTGGAAATTGATCCAGATGAGATGCGCAACTGCCAGGAGGCAGATGATTCACTTGGCACGGTGAGAGCTTGGATGGAGGAAGGCCGATGCCGGCCACAGTTAGGCTCTTTAAAGGGTCTGTCTCCTGCTGTGAGGAAACTCTGGCATGAATTTCCCAAACTGTCTCTGCGACATGGAATACTATGCAGAAAATACAAAGGCTCACCGTACGCATTGCCTGTGTATCAGGTTGTCCTCCCTGATGTGCTCATACCTACTGCATTGAAAGCTCTGCATGGTAATGAGTTTAGTGGACATCTGGGAGCAGATCGTACCCTGCAGAGAGCAAGACGAATCTGCTATTGGCCATATATGTCTCGTGACATTCACAAGTTTTGCTCAGAGTGTCTCCCCTGCCAATTACGCAGTTCCCCGGCTCCACACGAGCGAGCCCCTTTGCAGTCTATTCATGCCACCCGTCCCTTTCAGAGAATTGCTGCGGACATCACAGAGCTGCCCATTACATCCAAGGGACATCGGTACGTGTTGGTCATCATGGACTTTTTCACCCGATATGTCAATCTCTTCCCCTTGAAAGACCAGCGGGCCATTACTGTAGCTCAGTGTATTTTTGAGGAATACCTCCGTCAGCATGGCATTCCTGAAGCCATTCACACGGATCAGGGCAGACAATTCGACTCTGATTTGATGAAACAACTGTGCAGGATGCTGAACATCGAGAAAACCCGCACCTCACCATATCATGCCCAGTCAGATGGCATGGTTGAGAGACTGAATAGGACACTGAAGGACCAGCTGGCTAAATACATGTCACAGAGAGGGGGTGAATGGGACAGTTATCTGCCACAGTTTGAACTCGCTTACAACTCCAGTGTACATTCAAGCACAGGGTTTTCCCCCTTCTTCCTGGCCCATGGCAGGGAGCCACACCTACCTGTTGACATTCTGTTAAAGTGTGACCCAACACTAACCTCACCCACACCTGGTACCCCAGCTGCTTATGCACAGGACCTCACTGCACGGTTGTCACAAGCCCTTGGAGCTGCTGCTCAGAATTCTACTGCTGCCAAACAACAGCAGAAGCTTCAATATGACAAGAAGACTGTGTTTCACCCTCACAAGGCCGGAGACTTGGTCTGGCTTGATGATCCGGCTCAACGCCAGAACAAGCTAGCTCCTCGATGGAAGGGACCATTCGTCATCCTCAAACGGATGGACAAAGACGGCAACTTAGGTGTCACATATGAAATTACAGATTCCAAGGACCAGCATTCCAGACGGTGGGTAGTACACCACAATCGTCTTAAACCTTACAAAGGGACTTTTCAAAAGGAGACAGTCCATAGTCCGAAACCTGCCACTTCAACTGAGGCCGGAACGCAGCACGGCCCACCGCAATCCAACCTTACTGCATTATCAGGAGCTCTTCCTTTCCATCCTCCAGCCCGTATCTTTGTGCCTTCTCGGCCAAGGGTGCATACGGTACCTGCCCTTGTGGGTAGCCCAACTGCTTCTGATCCTGTCCTCCGGACTGACTCTCAGCCTAGTACTTCTCCAGAGCAGGTGCCTTCTTCCGGACCTGGGTCTCCCTCCCCAGTTACCCCTGCTCATCTAGCCACAACACGCAGTGGCCGCATAGTTAGACCCCCTGCCAGATTCAAGAACTTTGTGGTGTGATTTGCAGGTTAAGCGAGGGTAATGCCTCAGGGGGCTTTTTGCCTTTACGGCACTGATGATTTAAAAAAAAAAAAAAAAACAACTTGTTGATGGATTGTTGGTCAGTATTGCTTTTGAATGTTTGATGACTTACGAGTTGAAATGAGGACATTTCTTTGGAAGAAGGGGACGTCTGTGAGGGCGATGGATATATATGTTTATTATTCAGAGTTAATTTCATAGTTAAAATGTATGGGTAAAATGTGGGGATGCAATGTTATATGTTATATTATATACAAGTTCCGTAGCTCTGTACTGCAGTTTGGTTCACTTTAGTTCCGATGGGCTGACTTCCCAGTGGGGGGACTAATTAAGGGACACCTGAGGGGGCTGACCTTGTGTTCGCAGAGAGGAGAGTGTGTGCGTTGTTGCGCTACGAGTTTTTCCCTGTACTGAGCTGTTCGGCTGGAAATAAAGAGAAATTCCTTATTGTAACCCGACTATTTTTCCTTCCCACACCTCAGAGAAGAGACTGGAATAAGTCAATTCACATTATAGGGTTACACATAGAACGTTTGGATGGTAAAACAGCAAGCACTAATAAAAAACCCTAACGATACAAATACATGACAAGATTTACTGGACAAACTCTGCATTTGGTCAAGTGTCAGATTCAACTTGCCTATATAATTACCAGATACTTGCCTGTATAATTATCATATACCATAAATACCAATAATGCTATTGTTGTTTTGGGCTCCTGAGTTAGATTCCTTCTACAATATAAGATAAATTATATTTATAACACCCAGTTAGATTTTTTTTGCCCAACGCAAAGTTCATTGAACATTTGTCATTTTATCAGTGCATACTACAAATTCAGGCACGAAGCCAGAAGGCGGGCCAAATTATGTGAGAGAAGTAGCACTGAACTTCCACGTAACCGTAACAACCATCCTAGCATCGCGCATGCGCCAGGTTTGCGATCAACTTGTACTGGGAAATAATGAAAGAGATTGAAACAACTGACCGTGGATCAGCTGTTTCTTCAGAAGACGCTGCGCCATTGCCCCAGTTCTGAAGGAGAGATCTGTGAACGCACCTTTCGTTGTCATCCCACATCATCCAATTAAAGAACTGCTGAAAGCGGTGTGCGATCCTAATTAGTCAATAGTACGGGAGATGGACTGTGATTGGTCCGTTCAAGTGCAAGTCCCTCCTTCAGTGAAGTCACGAAGAACTGCTGAGGAATCCGACGGGAAGTCACACGGTAAATAGACCCAAACATTGAATGTTATACGAGTAACGTTATTTAACATTACTTGGTTTAAAATGTGATATTTTTGTCGAAAGACAAGGCTATGTTTTAAGTTATATTTCAGGTGTCATTACTAACAACTTGTTAGTCTAGTGGTATAGCTTCGTAACGGTCCGCTGGATATCTGGCTAACGATGTTGGTATGCTAGCAATATAACCAAGACATTTTCTACATTTTGTTCAGAGTTTGTAGTTTGACAAATACATGCCAATTGCATCTTGTCATAAAACATTACGTTTTTTTCTTAAATCATTTTTAGCATATATGTCTGAAAATACAGCTCTTCTCCAGATTAATTTTAGTAAGCATCATCCTATATTTATGCTAATATAGTTTAGTTTACTTGCAAACATGTTTTTGCAGCCATTATAATCCAGACAAAAAGAATGATCGTCAAATGCCTGCTTTATTAACATATACACTAGTATTCCTACTTTAGTGTGTTACAGAAATATTTATTTTTGGGTTGTTTAGATTGGAAAATCACTGGGGTTCCAGTTTGCTCAGACACGTAAGTGTTGTTGGTCTTGCTCTGTATACTGTGTGTTTGTGTGTGCACGTGTATATATATATATATATATATATATATATATATATATATATATATATATATATATATATATATATATATATATATATATAATGTATGTATGTTAGCCTAGACTCCACATGTACAAACAATTATTTTATTAAAATAAAATATTTTCTGCTAAATTGGATTTCCTGAGTTTAGACAATCTTACAATTTTATCTTTTTCACAGAATGGCAAGTCCTGGTAGGTGAGGTGCACGGGAAATGCTCAAGAGAACCCGCTGTCCACCAAAGAAACTAAGGTTCTTTGTGCAGAACACTGATGTACAACTTCATGAACAAGGTATTTTTTAATAATATTTTAGTTTTAGATACACAGTTCGTGGTTAATACACAGTTCTAACACACAAGTGTTATCTTTTTAATGAAAATTGTTTATATTACTTATTAGAAGTAATGCTTGAAACGAGCATAGCAATCTTTCAGTTGAAGAAAAGGGGAAAAATTGTAGGATACAAGTTATTACGTACATATTATATAATATATTATATTACATTACATACAGTCTATTGGCCAGATTTGACTTGACAATTCATATTTGTAGTGTGAGTTCTTTTGTTTTACGCTTTGGTATTGTTAATATTTAGCATTGTTTGTTAACATAAGTTATTTTAATTTTTTAAGTTAAATTTTTAAGTTAAATTAATAAGGCTCAAAAGACAGTGTTTTGCAGGGAATATTGTCTTACCTTTGTCGTGTATGATGTATCATATTATGCTACTGTTTTTTGTTTGTATTTTGTTCGAATCTATTTAGCATCTAATTCAGTTGTACATAAATTGTACTTCAGTTTCTGACATTGCACCAACACCTCAGTTATTACTCCTGCAATTTCTTTTTTTTTTCTTTTTGTACATATGCAACATTTCTGTTCAAGAAAAAAGAAGTTGCAAGATGCATGCAAGAATAAAATGTATGTATGTAAAATGTTGTGTCTTAATTAAAATGAATTTGTTTATTTGGGGAAACAAAATGTAACTGAGTCATTTCCTTTTCATTCTATAGTAAAAATGGAGCCTTGAAGGAGATTAATTCAATACAAGAAAGAGATATCATTTGGAATTCTCAGTTTTGACTCCTTTAACCTCAGAGATTTCTCAAGTCTCAATTTTGTCTAATTCTATTTCTCCTAAGAACTTTTAGGAGAAACATCTGTGACAAAGTTGATATCTTAATGAAACATAAATGAGAATCTCAAATAAGTGTCCTGAGACATCAAAGATCAACATTTAAGCAATAAAATTTTCCTCTGGTTTGGCATGACATGACTTGCATGACTTGCAGAACATGACTGACATGATTGACATGACTGATATAACTGACATGACTGGACTGATATGATTGGCATGACTGGACTGACATGACTGGCATGTCTGATATGACTGATTTGACTGACATCACTGGCATGACTGACATATACTATACATATACTATAGATATGCATACAAACTATACATACATTTAGGTAGAAGTGTGTGTGTGTGTGTGTGTGTGTGTGTGTGTGTGTGTGTGTGTGTGTGGTAGTGTATGTACTTAAACTATGACAACATACACTACCGTTCAAAAGTTTGGGGTCACCTAGACAATTTTGTGTTTTCCCTGAAATCTCATACTTTTATTTATCAAATGAGTTGCAAAATGAATAGAAATATAGTCCAGACATTGACAAGGTAGAAATAATGTTTTTTTTTTATTTGAAATAATTTTCTACTTTGCTTTCGTCAAAGAATGCTCCCTTAGCAGCAATTACAGCATTGCAGACCTTTGGCATTCTAGCTGATAATTTGCTGAGGTAATCTGGAGAAATTTCACCCCATGCTTCCAGAAGCCGCTCCCACAAGTTTGATTGGGTTAATGGGCACTTTTTTCGTACCATACGGTCAAGCTGCTCCCACAACAGCTCAATGGAGTTGAGATCTGGTGACTGCGCTGGCCACTCAATTACCGATAAAACACCAGCTGCCTGCTTCTTCTCTAAATAGTTTGTGTATAATTTGGAGGTGTGCTTTGGGTCATTGTCCTGTTGCAGGATGAAATTGGCTCCAATCAAGCGCTGTCCACAGGGTATGGCATGGTGTTGCAAAATGGAGTGATAGCCTTCCTTATTCAAAATCCCTTTTACCTTGTTCAAATCTCCCACTTTACCCGCACCAAAGCAACCCCAGACCATCACATTACCTCCACCATGTTTGACAGATGGTGTCAGGGACTCTTCCAGCATCTTTTCAGTTGTTCTGTGTCTCACAAATGTTCGTCTGTGTGATCCAAACACCTCAAACTTTGATTCATCTGTCCATAACACTTTTTTCCAATCTTCCTCTGTCCAATGTCTGTGTTCTTTTGGCCATATTAATCTTTGGCATTTTCTTTGCCACTCTGCCCTGAAGGCCAGCATCCCGGAGTTGCCTCTTCACTGTAGACGTTGACACTGGCGTTTTGCGGGTACTATTTAATGAAGCTGTCAGTTGAGGACCTGTGAGGCGTCGATTTCTCAAACTGGAGACTCTAATGTACTTGTCTTCTTGCTCAGTTGTGCAGCGGGGCCTTCCACTTCTCCTTCTACTCTGGTTAGAGCATGTCTGTGCTCTCCTCTGAAGGGAGTACTACACACCATTGTAGGAAATCTTCAGTTTCTTGGCAATGTTTCGCATGGAATAGACTTCATTTCTCAGAACAAGAATAGACTGTCGAGTTTCAATTGAAAGTTGTTTTTTTCTAGCCATTTTGTGAGTTTAATCGAACCAACAATTGTAATGCTCCAGATTCTCAACTAGCTCAAAGGAAGGTCAGTTTTATAGCTTCTCTAATCAGCAAAACTGTTTTCAGCTGTGCTAACCTACTTGCACAAGGGTTTTCAAGGGTTTTTTAAATATCCAATAGCCTCCTTACAGAGTTAGCAAACACAATGTACCATTAGAACACTGGAGTGATGGTTGTTGGAAATGGGTCTCCATACATGTAGATATTGCATTAAAAACCAGATGTTTACAGCTAGAATAGTCATTTACCACATTAATAATGTATAGAGTGTATTTTTGATGCATTTAATGTTAGCTAAATTGAAAAAAAAACTGCTTTTCTTTCAAAAATAAGAACATTTCTAAGTGACCCCAAACTTTTGAATGGTAGTGTATACTAATACATATATATACATACATAAGCATACATAGAAACTATACATACATATAGGTATAAAGGTGTGTGTGTCTGTGTGTTTGTGTGAGAGATAGACAAAAAAAGAAGCCAAATATCAGTTTGTATGAGCATGTGTTAGTCACTGAGATATGGGTGGGTATGGCTAGAGAAATGTCATTGTGAATGCTATAGGAAGGCCTGCTTGTGCCTGTGCCTGTATAATAGACACAGAGGGTTCTAGGTAGCCAGAGCAATGTTTACTTAGGGCACAGAGATGGGAGGGGGAATGTGGGTGAGAGTGTGAGAGAGACTGAGTGTGTGTGAGAGGGAGAATGTGACAGAGGCACTGTAACATGCATTTTTATGCATTGTATATAATATTGCACTGTAGAGCCATACAATAACCGATTTGGATGAAACTTGGCAAATTTGTTCAGGATGAGATTGTGAATGGGCTTGTGCATTTTGGTCAGAATTGGATAAAATATGAAAGAGCTTCAAGAATATGAATATTATATGTATCGATGCTGTCCATTTAAAAAATATTTAGCAGGTATAAGTGGCCTAAGATCCAAAATCTTTGGATAGTTTTTTTTCACACTCTGTAGAGTATTATAAGACTTTGCTTGACATGATAGTATGAAAATCCTAGGAGGAGTATGAAAAGTGATGATTTCAAACTATTATTAACTGTAAATGAACTGTGCATTTTTTAATAGGACATGTAATGGGAAAGTTGTTCGCACTACTGCAAGGAATCAAAAGAGTCCAATTGCATGTCATATTCATAGCGCACTTGCCCACACCCAAGAGGTTTTGTGCAGATCGACCAATGGTAAGCCTGTCAAACTCGTGCCGATCACTGATTGGCCGATTACATCAGCCATTTTGGAAGTATGGCGTGTCTGCTTTAGGACCTGGTTCCCAGAGGCCCATAAATGATGTCTGCCAAGTTTCATGTGGATCGGCCAATCTGAGTGCATGGGGCAAATTTTTGCATGTTATAGCACCCCCTAGCAGGTGAGGTATGGCAACCTCTGCGAAATGCCCCAGACCCTCACAGGGAAGCTGTCTGTGAAGTGCCATCTCATTGCATGCAAGTTTTCTTCAGTTAGAGCTCCATATGCGCAAAATTTACTATTGAGTTTACGCCCCCTCATTTGATTGGCGTATACTGACTAGGTAGTGAAGAAATTAGCATTTTCGTTGGATACCTTTTAAAGGTCAGCCTCTTCTGAATGTTTTGATACCACATATGTGCATGAATGTGAAAAATCCAGGGACTAGTTTGCGCTCAAAGATATGTGCGATTTTGCACATTATGCAAATTAACTCGAAATCTAAGCGAGCGGAGCTTGATGGTTGTATATTAATTGTCCTATTGAATTTAGTCAAGGAATGTATAGGAACTGGAATTTTGGTTGTAGGACCTACGGTGTAGGACAGACCTGGGCAAACTACGGCCCGCGGGCCACATCCGGCCCGTTGTGCGTCCCTGTCCGGCCCGCGAGAGGCCAATCATAAATGAAACAAATATCTATGTCGTGCGTGCGATACAACTGTGACGCTTTTATCTTGAAAGCGCTACGTTTGTGTTAATTCCGTGTGGACGTACCTGCGTGTGTGTGTGAGTTGTGCGAGAAACACTGTAGGTGATCAGCGACAAGTTAAAGCTGAAATTATACTTTCGGGAGTGAACGTTGCACCTCGTGCGAACCTACGCAAACGGCGGAAAATTTACGTGACAAATTTTAATTGTGCATTGTGTTCCAGGTTTGAAAAGTGCTGGAATTTAGGCTAAAGTACTTGAAAATGCTTGAAATTGTAACTGTATTTCGATTCACAATACAGTGGTACCTCGAGATACGAGTTTAATCCGTTCCAGACCCGTGCTCGTATCTCGAACTGCTCGGTTCTCGAAGCAATTTAACAATGTAAAGTATTGTAATTGGTTCCGGTCCTTAAAAAAATCACAAAACTAGCATAAATGTGGAAAAAAGACATGTTCTTTATTAATAAAGGCACACGCAACATGTATAATTAAACAATACAGTAAATTGGGACAATATCGTCAAGCCTTTCGCTGTGTTTGCACTTTTAAAGTTGTCCTTCTGCTTCAGGATTGTGCTAATGGTGGATGTACTCGAGCGAGTTCGGCTACACGAGTGCCTTTCTCATGCAGGTGAATAATCTCCTGCTTAGTTTCAACAGTTATCATTCTCCTCTCACTGGACTTTCCACTACTAGAGCCTTTCTTTGGAGCCATAATGCAAAAAAAAACCTTTGTAGTACAGTATTGAAATACTGTACAGTACTGTATACACCGTACGTACTGTTACTCGTTGCAAAGCACTCGAGCGCAAAGCACACGAGCTAATTAATGATTTCTTTTTTTCCATATAGTACTGTACTGCCACCTAGTGGTTGATGCTCGTATCTCGAGCGTCAATCAATCAATCAATCAATCAATCAAATTTTATTTATATAGCGCTTTTTACAACAGTTGTTGTCACAAAGCAGCTTTACAAGTGCCGAGTCCTAGCCCCAGTGAGCAAGCCAAAGGCGACAGTGGCAAGGAAAAACTCCCTAGTTTTTTTGCATGAGGAAGAAACCTTGAGAGGAACCAAGACTCAGGGGGGGAACCCATCCTCCTCTGGCCGACACCGGTCACCATGACAACAACAACAATTTAGACAGAAAGAAGAGAAAGAAAAGGAAAAATATGTAATAATGTCCATCATGATGTATGCATCCGGTTAGGCAGGAGGTGGCTGGCTCAGGATGGATCGCTGGTCTCCTCATCTCATTATTCCTCAAGCAGGCGGGCAGCCATGTGGAGAAATGAAACAGGGAAAATTAGCTCTGTATGAGGACATATACAGGACAGGTAAAATTATAAACATTTCCGGAGTGTGGCAGCAACTCCGGCATTTAGTTAAATTATTACAGCCTAGCTAATAAGGCAGAACCAGAAGGTAACATAGGCTTGGGGGCATTCTGAGACAATGGCATCCGTCCACTGCACTGTCAACAAACTTGAGTGACCACGAGCAGTGACAGGACGACAGCACCAGCGCCCCAGTCTACCATAAAACCCTTCGTCTATGAACCCCTGGATCTGTACTTTTATCTAAGGGGGGATATTAATTATCAGACGCTAAACTAAATAAGTGGGTTTTCAACCTAGACTTAAAGATTGTGAGTGTGCACTCATATGTCGAACAGAAATTTTGCTCGGCTCTGTGCTCGTATCTTGGATCGCTCGTATGTAGAGCAGCTCGTATCTCGAGGTACTACTGTATCTGACTGAACAGGGGGGTATTCCAGAAAGCGGGTAAGTAAACTCAGAGTTAACGAAAGCTCAGGTTTTCCGTTCCAGAAACCGAGCTTAGAAAGAACCTGAGTCAGCTGGGAAATAAATGGACCTTGAAAGTGCCGTAGAAGTGCTTTAAAGCTAGATTTAAGCCAGGTTTATACCTGCGCGCGGCGAAAATTATGTAATCGTGGTGGCGGAGGGCCTCGCGCTGTTGATTCGCAAGGTCGTGCACCTCTCGAATTTTGTAACTTCGCGCGCGCGCTGCGCTTCAGCGCAATGAACAAAGTCATGTTTGCAGGGTTCATACACCTTTACAAGGTGGAATTAAAGCATTTATACGTAACTTTCAAGGTCCATTTCAATATTTCCCAGCACGTTAAACTTAATTAAGTTAAATATTTAAATAAGTTAAGTTAAATATTTAAATAAATTTTAAAAAGTGAAATAATTCGCTTTTTTATCACATTATTTAATTGTTGTTTATTTTCAAAACGCCCAATCTTAACGTCTTCACGTTCTCTCATGTTTCGTCCTGGAATTACAAGAGGCTCGTATTTGTTAACGTAATACAAGAAAACTGTTGATTCAGATGGCTATTTGTTGTGAAACGAAGTAGTTACAATTTCAAACATTTTCAAGTATTTAGTCTAAATTCCAGCACTTTTCAAATCTGAAACAAAAAGCAATCAGTCCCACCAGGATTTCGCGGGCCTTTTTTGTGATTGTTGCGGGCTAAAATGTTTGATGTTGCGGGTGTTTTTAAAAAAAAATTGCGATGGAAGTTGCAGTGTGTTTTTGCTTTTTTGTGAGTACATTACAATAGGGAGTAAATGTTGTATGGTTTCCTCTATTTAGTAGTCCATTTTAATTATCTATTTACCTATTTATTCAGGGTTGCCAACTTTTCAAGATTGCTTGAAATGAGATTTGAACCTGGAGGGGGTGGCGAACGTAAGTTGTTACCGGGCGGCCTGTAAAATGGACACAAATTAAGTATTATATCGAGATCGATCGCCAGTGGTTGGCGCCAGAGCGAACTAGTGACTCATAGATATGGATCAGAGATAAATAAACTTTATCTCTGACTTTAAACTTTATCTCAGTTTAAAGTTTAAACTTATAAACTTTATCTCAGACCCTCGTCGCTTGCGTGAGCTGCAGTGACTTCGCGGGCTACCGTTGCATTGTGGGGAATGTAGTGTTTGTGCGTGCAAAACACCATCGGGCGGCTGTGGCCTGCGGGCCGGTTCTAATAGTAATTAAATACCATCCAGGGGGCCATAGATAATCAATTCGCGGGTCGGATCTGGACAGTTTATCCCCGCTTTTATGTAGTGTACCGGGATACTGCTTTTCCCGATCTTTTTGCCGTTATTTGCGTCGCTCATGCTGCTTTCAGTCTGCTCCTCTTGAACGTATATACGGAAGTAAGGCGGGAGTTTGTCGACGTCACATCAAGACGACATCAGTGATTGGTCAAATTTGCGGGAAAGTTGCGGTGATTGGCTGAAGTTGCAACACCGCCCTGAATTCGCGGGGTTTGCTTGAAGTTGCGTTGAAGTTGCAAATCGCAACATCGCGACTTTCTGGAGGGTCTGAGCAATATTAAAATTGGTCAGGTAAATGCTCCCTCCCCTGTTTTTGAGGGGTGTTTCTTTATACCAACACACATCGTTTCGGAGAACACTGCACAGAATGTGACGCGGCAAGTATAAACGCCTCCGCCGTTGGCGGAAGTTTTCGTGAGGTGGGCGGAGCCATTATGATGACGTCATTATTGTTTGTGTGGCCCTCTGACACAATTCAGGTTTCTCATGTGGCCCCTTGTAAAAATTAATTGCCCACCCCTGGTGTAGGAGATATGGACCAAAAGTCAACATAGTCTGCTATAGCGCCACCATCAGGCCAATTTGGGTCCCTGGATGAGAATCTGGTCCTTGGAGTTAACTGAACCTTTCTGCTTATATATAACCCTAAGATTCTTTGTGATGTGATGAGTCGGGTAGATCTGTCATACTGGGCAGTTCGGTTAATTTGCGTGCTCTGCTCGGACTTCAGCGGATAACTTTGCTCAAAAGAGCTGTGCTTCATTTCGTAGTGGCGTTTCACGTTGCCACTTTTAATTAATGCAACCGTTTCTGAGCATATAAGACAAACATGTTTTGGCTTATGTTTTAAACTTATCTGTCCACTCATCTTTAAAACAGTGGTTTTCAGCATCAACTTTTCTTATTTTGAACAAGCCATACCTTCGCTCTGCTCGGCTTTGCCCGGGTGAGATAGCGGCACTGGCTGCGCAGGGCCAACTAAAGATTTGATTAGCACAATTGAGTGCCGCTATTACCGTAATAACTGTAGTAGAGGTAACCTCTTGCCATAGTTGCCAGGTTCGCGGTTTTCACGCCAAATTTGGCTTGTTTGAAAATCCAGCCGCGGATAAAAATTCAGGAGTCGCGGGGTGCGGTTTTTTGGGCTACTTTTGAGTTGGGCTACCACGGGAGTTACAAGTCAACACTAAGAATCGATCGCGATATAATACTCAATTTGTCTCCATTTTACACTCGCCGCCCCCCCCCCCAACAACTTTGGGCTTTGGGCTAATTTAGGCTTCTGAAGGGCGGGTTTTACACTGACTTTGTGCGGGATATTTTTGTAGGACCTGGCAACCCTGCCTCTTGCCCACATTTCTGCTTGACTCTGCGCCTGTCTTTCGCCGGAAAAATGCTCCATGAAAATGATCTAATTTTGTGAATTTATCATGTTGGGCATGGGTCCGGACAGAACAATCACTCGGTCCGGATTCGGATTCGGACCGAGGTCCGCCATTTGGGGATGCCTGCGTTAGAAGAATTCGCATTTCGCGCTTCTATTTCTTTTTGAGCCTGCTTGAAATTTAACTTCGCGTTTGGACCGTTCAAAAACATCGTTGGACTGTTCAAAAGATATTAATAGGTTAGTGGACTGTTACATTATATTCTTGTTTATTGTTTCCTGAAGTTTTATCTCAGTCTGAACAGTTTAAGATAGTTTTAAGGGTCCCAAGACAACGTGTTGGTCCGATGAACCAAGTATCACGGCGGACACGAAAAAGAAAAACTAGCCACATGCTAAAACTAGAGCACATTTCCTGATCACACGATTTCCTTTTGTTTTAGGTTAATTGCATTAAAAATTAAGGCCGATTTAAATTTGAATATCTTTGGACTGCCTTGATCAAATTTGACAATTAAGGCATCTTTTTTGTTATATTGTGCTGCATCTAATACAACTATTTTAAGTGTGATTAATTAATGTTGAAAAAAGTGTCCAAGTCACTACTATCGAGCTAGTTACACTCTCTGGCATGTTATTTGGGTTTAGTAACGTTACAAATACTTTACAAGGTTGGTATAGTGTTCAACAACACTGTCGCTGTAAGGGCCACTCTGGGTGCCATGGGTTCAAGTCCTCTCTAGGTACGTTTTAGAAAAATCCACAGAGAAAATTGTCAAAATCTTTTTTCTTAACAAACCTTTAGTTATTACATTGTGGGTAGGTAACTCATGAAATGATACTGAAGAGTATGAACGGTAAAGGAATTAAAAAATGAGTTTTAAAAAGGTGGGACTTTGGAACTACATTACATCTGATTCTTTTAACTGATTTTTTTAGAGGTAGTTGTGTGAAAAGCAGCAGTTCAGTAGTAATAAGGTTTCGAGATACACCAGATACTTGTATGCACAGGTTCGTTATTATGGATGGTAGGCCTACTGCTTTAAGTTTTAATTAATTAATTAATCAATTTGTACAAATACAAATCAGAATACTATATTTCAAATATGTATGTATTTTTTGTGTTTTAAATCAAATGTAAATCTAATTGGATAATTAACTGAATTCTATTGAAATACAGGTATATTGTGCAGTGAGAACTGTAGCATCTTCATGGTATGTTCTATTATCCCATACTGTTATTTCTTGGTCTTTTTGGAGGTAAAAAAAAAAAGCCATTCAAAAGCAGGAAAGAACTGGCACTTCCTGGCAGAGGGAGTGCACAAGATCTTCCACAGAATTAACCACATTCTGGTGCACTCACCATGCGTGTGCACTTTTAAACCCCTTGTAGTGACAACACAAGATTTTTATTCCCATGTCTTTCCATTTTATGAAGGCTATGAAATATAGTTTTGTTGATCACAGATGATTGTATTATTCATTCTGTATTTCTACAGTTCTCCTTAATTGGATCACATGCTTTACAGTAAGTGTCATTCACACTTAGTAAGTCAATTCATACTTGAATACACTGTAGTTTAGAAAGAACCACCAGGACTCAGCAGGTCAAGACACTAGCTTAGTTGTAAGCTGCAAGATTGATTTATGAGATCTAATTTTCATAAACAACATGGTCTTCTCAAACAATGGAAGAGACGTGAAGGTGGCATGATTAGCTTACGTCTCTGGACTGCTGCTCTGTGGCAGCCAGTCCAGAGCAGCACAGAGGCTAAAGCTCATTGTGCCACCTCCGCTGTTGCCATATGGTGATGCACAGCAGGTTGCACAGGAACAGATCCAGATCTGGAGATCATTCTGGTTACACTGAACCTACTTTTCTAATCACTTCTGACAGTTTCTCCAGATGAGACAAAAATCTGGCCATTCACGTGGCAGTCATATTGTATGGCTATCCTTGAATAGCAATTAATTAATTAATATAAACATCTCGTAACCAGGTAGGATTGGGAAGTATTCGGCATCAGGTTATCAGGAATTATTACTTGTAGGGATAAAGGAAAAAAGGCTGTAATTCAAGGAAGAAGGAACTTCACTATAGATAAATCTGAAATTCAGTAATTACAGGTAGACCCAGAGGAAATTAAATGCTAGTTAACCAGGTTGTTACTAAGGACTAGAAAACAGTTGGATAATTCTCAGGTTCCTGATTGGTCAGCAGGATTTGTAAAAATAAACCATATTGGAAATTGCCTTTTCTGAATGTTTACGGTACATTCAGCGTTACTCTTGTTCCAAACATCATTTAGAATCATTTATGCATCTGTTTTTATTCTAAAACCTGCTGCAGGCTGCCCCTCTTTCTGCTGTACCCACAACTGTGACTGAGTCACGTAACTGCTGCCGATTTATCAGTGCTGACCCTAAAACCAGATCGTCACAGAAGAAAGTGAGATTCACCAGACTAAACTTTCTACAGCCATCTAGTTTGAAGGGCTTCTGCCTAATTCTGCTCGGGTTCCTGTTCTTGGCTGACAGGAGCCTGATGTCTTGGGCTGTTCTGCTGTTATCTTCAGTCCACCTCAAGATTTGACATGTATGTTCTGAAATGCCAATTTGCATAAAATGAAAGATGGGAAGGAATCTAATTAATTAAACAAGCTATTCATTCAGATTACCCAGAAAGCATTAATTTAGCTATAAACATTAAAATAATTTATTACTTTTAATTGTATTATTATTATTTCTCAGATGTGTACTTGCCTTAGTAAATTTGGGACATGTCTTTAAAGATTTGTCTACAAAACACTGACTTTGTGTGATGGCTGCCACAATATTAGATCGTAAGAATGTTACCAGTAGGTCTACAGGGGATATTGATATTTTCCAACCCCACCCCCCCCCCCCCTGCCCCACAACGCATCCAGGTCACTGGCTGTATGGCTTTCTGAAGTCCGCGTCCATGCTGACATAGTGTAATGCATCCAGGTGCACTCGAAGAACGTCAGACCTTAGAACCACTGTCATCAAGACGGAATTTCCCACCTGGCATGTGGCCTTACACACATTCTTCTCTACTTGGTTTTAGTGATTCCTGACTCTTGGTGATTTGAACATCTCAGTATTTCCAGTATTAGGCAGGTGGTCTGGTGCATTGTATGAAGTCAATTTTGTGTATTTTATTGTATTTCCAAGGACCTTGCGAAAGGTTCTGAACAACAAGAAATGTTTACTTTTTCAGTTGTAAAAAATAAATTTAAAAATCTCAGCTTTCCTATCAGCTCAAACCAGTATGGCTGTTCTTCTCTGACCTGTGATCAGCAAGACATTTTCATTAGGGCTGCCACAAACGATTATTTTAATAGTCGACTAATCACCGATTAAGTTTTGCGATTAGTCGACTAGTCGGATTGTACGTTAATTGAATATAAAACATACAGCTTATCACACTAGAATGCAACTGCTATTATATAACCATCATTAGATTTCAGCTATAACTAAAAATAAAAACAATTAAGATTAAACCTTTAATGAAATATGCAGCTTGTTGCAACAAACAATTATTAAAATAAGGATAAGGCACTGCCTTTAAAAACACAAAAATAAATAGGCCTACATTAATAAAGAATTTTTTTTTAGGTTTTTCTTTCTTTCATTAGTCTCTGGCATCAAACTTCGCTATATTTAAATCAAATTAGGTAGGGACCTGAAACTAAGGAGTTATTCACAAAAATAAAGTTTTGGTCTCACTGACGTTACAGAAAATACACGAATGCGTGCTAAGGCTAATTAAACCAATTGCCATCACTAATGTTAACTTTTACAGTTACCACGATAAGCAGGGTTGCCAACTCTCACGCATTGAGAGTGAGACACACGCATTTGACCGTCTTCACACGCTCACACACCACACATCCGATATCTCACGCCGAAAAAAAAGTTGGCAACCCTGCGATAATTAAGTACTAAGTTAGCGCTCTGTTTATGGTAACTTTAGCAGCTAACGAGCAATTTAGATTACAGAGATGACGGTCCCTATTCATCGTTGTCACAAGTAGCCACAACATGCTTCAGGTACGTGGTTGTGCTGCCGTGGAAGGCAAGTTCTGCCTTGCAGATATTGCACGCGTTTCGGAACCCGACTACGGAAAATGATCCCGCACTTTTGAGTTCCGTAGCCGGGTAGCCACGATAACAGTAGTGATGGGACATCTGAAGCTACGCTTCGAAGCGTGTACCGAGTAAAAAGGGGCGTGTCCGATGAAGCCCCGCTTCGGAGCTTGTGTTAGATTGAGCAAAATCACGTGATCAGCAACAAACGAGGCCTCGCATTACATCGGCTACGTCATTGCTTCATTTTGCGTATCGTTTTTCAAAATAAAAGCGCTATGAACCCTGTTGCTTCGTGTTGTAGAAGGTGGTTAAATTTAAAATCTGGAACGTTCTAAATTCTTTTTGTTTGATCAGGATGTACATCAGATTCACACATCAAAAACAGACTAAAAACCATTGGAAGAGGCAAACCTTATTTGTAATGTTAAAAACATTTTACATTTGGCAGACGCCCTTATCCAGAGCGACTTACATTTTATCTCATTTTTATATAAGTGAACAATTGAGGGTTAAGGGGCGCCTCAGTCATGGCCTCAGGTCTGGGAATCGAACCCACGACCCTCCGGTTACAAGACCAGTTCCCTAACCACTTCCCTTCCCTAACCACCAGGCCATGACTACCAAACCAGATCTAGAACCCCCAAAAAGCAATTATTTAAAACACATTTTGTTTTTTTTTAAATCAGTTTCTAACTCAAAATATTCAGTCTGCCTCAACAACCACTCAATTCCCAATATAGTAAAGTACAACATATCTTCATTGTCAAATACGTTCATGACATACAAGAAAACCCAACACAACCACTAATGGTCAAGGATTAGATTGGCTACAAATCATTTTAATAATTAAAACATGACAATTAAGTATGATTTAATTGATTCTCCTGTTACTAAACATGAGTTTGATGGAAACTTTGTGACAATATTGCATTTACAAATTTTTGAAAGTATGATCCAACTGAATGACGAGGCTGTTACAGTTTCACCAGTAGATGTCACTAGTGAGTGATGAATGAAGCCTCGAGTAATGAACCTTTTTGCAAAGCAAAGGGTTGGAAAGCTTCATTGCTTCAAGAGGCTTCATTTGCCCATCACTAGATAACAGAGCCTGTCTGTATAACGTCCTGGGATGTCGTCAACTGTCTACCCCGGTTTCCACTAAACTGTGCGTCAAGGACAGAAACGCAGACGCAGCAGTGGAAACTGTCGCAGCAGTTTGGAGAGGGAAAAAAACGACGCATAGACTAATAAATTAGTCGTCGACTATTTTAGTAGTCGACATAGTCGTGACTAGTCGACTAATCATGGCAGCCCTAATTTTCATTCACACAACTGCCACGCTTGACCTTGTGCTGCTGCAACATGATTGGCTGATTGAATAATTACTTTAATAAGCAAATGCACAGGTGTTCCTAATAATGAAATATATTACCTAAAAAGTGAGCATATTTGTAATTCTGGTTGTGATTGCGATTATATACAACTGCAAAAATCTTAGGCAACCGAGAAAATGAAATAATGAGAAATGAAAAGTCATTTATCTGGGCATGAAGTGTTAATGTGCAGAACACTCTATAATACATAAAAACACTACCACAGTAAAATACTTTGGCAATTGTACATTAGTATTATAAAAAGTTGTTTGTTTCCTATTGGAAAATATATAGTTGTAAACCTTCTGTTCTACTGTTCTGCATGGCACAGCAACAATGATGCAGTCATGATTTACAAAACCAAAAAAATCTCGAACATGACTTCAACTGCAACTAAAATACAGTTAAGAGCTTCTTTTGTCTCTTGGCAGTTTGGGCAGTACGCCACCTTATCTGAAGTCAGAGAGCAACACTCTCGTGACAGTCAGACACTAACAGAGAATGAAGAGCAGCCAGCTTCGGTGGAAGAATCCTGGAAGGTTTTATTATTTTGTTTGTTTGCCATGTTCTTCTTTGTGTAAGCAAGTAAATATTAACATGTTCATATAAATATTCATATTAATATGATCTGGAACTTTAAACACAATCTTCTCAGGTGCACAGTGCTGTACTGTTTCCAATGTGAGTTTAAGATTCGCGTTTTTGAGTAAAATACTCATCATTGTTAATGTTGACTAATTGTGCTTCTTGTTTTCAGGTCAGAAACTACACGCCAGAGAAAGTGCACAACACAGACGCCTCTCCAAGAGCATCAGGATGAGATTAATTGAAAGACGCAAGTGCGGGAATGACTGAGACAGGCGTGTATCTGAGAGAGCCACCATACCCTACAGGGGCCGGCCTCCTCCGAGCTCTGGCCAGACCGACAGCATGAAGTCTCGCACTCTGTGTGCCATGGGTGCTCTGGGCCTGGGTCTGGTGGTCATGGGTGTGATCATGACAATGTGGAACAGGGACAAGAGCAAACACCAGCGCGGCACGGGCTCCCCCGAAATCTCCTGGTCGATAGTGCCGTTGTGCACAGGCATGATCTTTCTGCTGCTGTCTCTGGTATTCAAAATGATACAGTGTACACGGGGAGAGCAACAGTCCAGCGACGGCGTGCCCTCTTCAGCAGGGGGGGGTGAGAGGTGAGCGCACCCTCCAGCACACTCTAGCTCCCGCCCAGCCGCAGAACGAGCACGCTCAGTCAGGACGAGGAAGTGAACGCGTTACAGGGGTTCAAACACAGACCCCGATGCAGTGGTGTTGTTGGAGCATTCTAAAGACATTAGGCACAGTCAGTCTTGCTCAGAACACGTTTATTCAAGAACACAATAACCTTTTCGATGTAGAGATGGAGAGACAAGCTGCAAACAGTTTGCTTAAATTTATTTGTAAGGGAGCAAACAGACACGTAAATAAATTGAGAAACGGGAGAAATTAGATTCCATCATTGGAGGCTGTGTGGTTATTCACCTGGGGTCAAACCGGGTAAGGTCAAGTGCTACATTGCTACACGGTGTACCTTGATTCATTTTCAATTCAGTACATGTCCTCTCTCAATGCTAAAGTATAACTACAAAATAAGCATTTGCATTTTTCAACACTATTAAATGTATTGTAAATTCGTCATATGTACCCCATACAGAAGAAAAACAGATGTTCATATATGAACAAGTGAAAACATTTATGTTGAATGCACAGAATACAAGCTAGAAACCCATTCTATGCTAAATGTTTTTCAGTGCTTAAATCGTTGAAACAACCCCCACCCTAAAATATGGGGGGAAATGAAAGCATGGTCGATTTGAGCAACATATGTCTGTATTTTTGTATGTGTAGGCAAAGAGAAGAAGCTGAATGCTATGGTGTGCCCAGCTATGAGGAAGTGGTCGGCAATGATCAATACACTATTGGACATCTCTCTGAACCAAATTACTGCACCACCGACCTTCCAGCCTATGAGCATGTGATGGTGACAGATTGTGGGGCGGAGTTCTCCAATGAATAGTGAGCACGACCCGCCCAGACTCGACAAGACGCACACAGTTCTGTCCCGCATCCTGCACTGATCTGTAGGAACGGGACTCCAGGACTCGTACGGATGCCTTTCAGAGAAAGGTGCGTCAAATCAGAGGACTTGGACAGAAAGACAGCCAGCATATCGCCGCGTCCAGCATCGAACCGATCACCGATCGCCACAATACGACGCACTTCCCCCTGAGCTCCACCGCGTCACACTTACCAGTTGTTCACTAATTCTGAAGTGAGGGGAGGTGCTCTCACTCTGCAGTGACATTGTAAACGCCTCCAAGTGCATCAGTGGTGCTGTCTTCATTATAGTGCTCCCATTCAGAACGGATATGGGTGTCTGATTTTAAAGGGACAACAGTAGAGTTGTATCAGAGCAAAGAGTAAAGTTATGATGTACTTTATAGCTTCCATGCCATCAAAATATGTCTGACCTGTAGGTGACTTAAACAGTCAAGTTTTCAAGAAGCTTCCACTGATCCATAATGTGAGCTGCTGTTTTTACTAATCTCTGATATTTTTACCGATTGCCAGACACTGGGCATCAGAGACACAAAGGCATCAAGGCCATTATAACGGACTACTGCTGTTTAAATGCCATGTTTTTATTCCCAAACCATTTTGGAATACTACTGGTCTGTTCTAATCAGTGGACATACAAGGGATGCGCCACTAAACCAAAAACACAAACTGCCCTGATATTTGCGTTCTGAGCATAGTATGAAAAACGAGTTTGTATTCATTATTTTTCAAAATGGTGCTTAATGGGTAACTTTTCACAATGTGTGATGTTTGACTTATTTGTTTGTGCAGTTCTTCTTTATGGGAGTTAAGACATTTTATCACTGCTAGGATTCCTACAATGCCTAAATTGTCCAGGATTTGGCTTTTCCTTTTATATTGACATTACTTCCTGTACTTCATGCTGTGCGGATGCTTCTACATTGCTTTGACCATTCTTTATAGGTTCTGCCTTCTGGCACATTATAACTAGTCGATCATGTACATGCTTTACATGCAAGCATTGGTCAGACTGCTTCTCAGTGTGTGTGTGTGTGTGTGTGTGGCTACTTCACAGAAGTGTGTGGCTAGAGAGGATAAATTAAGTTCACTTTATATATGATTATCATTATTATGGGCAACACTGTGGCTTGGTGGTTAGCACGTTTGCCTCTCAGCACTGGGGTCCTGGGTTCAAGTCCCTATCTGAGTGGAGTTTCCATGTTCTCCCTGTGTCTGCGTGGGTTTCCTCCGGGGTCTCTGGTTTCCTCCCACAGTCCAAAGACATGGAGGTTAGGTAAAAATTAGCAGTCCCTGACAAATTCTCCCTGAGTGTGTTTGTGTCTCTTCATGTTCAATAAAAAAAAGTTGTCTCAGAATGAATGTGTGTGTGCTTGTGTGCCCAGTGGTGGATGGTGCTCTGGGGGTCTGTCCTCTCTCCCCTTCCTGCACCCCATTCAGTCCCCCAGGGGGCTGTGGATCCCGGTAGAGAGTACGCTGTGCTCAATTGGCTGCCGCTTCTCACCGGTGTGTGATTGGTTGTGTAAGAGTTGTACCTGTATTAAAATTGTAAAGCGACCTTGGGTGTCTAGAAAGGCGCTATATAAGTTGAACATTCATTCATTCGTTATCAGCATGGTGCATTAACAGGGCCTAAAAATGCCCAGATTGTTGGGGGATTGTTTTGGCCATGTTTTGTCTGTGCATGTGATAAAAACATTCACCTATATTCAGATTTCATGTCTTTTTAGGCTTGTTAGTCTAATAAAACTAACAAAATCTAACAGAATTATAGATGCAACATATTTTGTTGAAATCTGTATTGGACTAGGATGTGTAAAAATGGCATTATTGTAACTAAAACAGACTGATCTTAAGGGAAGTATGTGTGGAAACATCAGGACTACTGAAACACGTCTAGTGATGTAATGAATGTTTGTGTAATGTTGGTGTATGGTGAGAGCCAGACGCCAAGGTTGAGGCAGCTTTTATTTAAGAGTAGCGCGGATAACAGGTTAGCGCTTTAAAAACAAGCAACATGCAACACCACGTAGTCAAGACAACAGCTGACAAACAACTGGTAAAAACCCAAATTGGCCTTCCCAGTGATTTATGCATAATGGTGCTTCTGGTTCCACATGGATTCTATCTATTATATAACCAAGCATTCTCCTACACTGTAGATCCGTCCTGACCTACACGGTGAGCAAAGCCACCGACATAATTAATGCATGTTCAATGCCACCGGTTCCATCTAGATTCATCACATTACAAAATGAATGAATAAATATATATATTGTCACTACTTAAATAAATACATATTGCAACCATATAACCCTGTCGCCAGTTAACAAGGTGTCCTTCCTTGGACTATTTTGGGTAGGTACTAATTACCGCATACCAGGAACAAGATGTTTGGAGATTCTCCGACTCAGTCACCTAAACATCCAACACGCCAACTTTCAGAACAGCCAGCTCACCTGCTACCCAACATATCCCAACCCATGACAGGTGTCACGGTAACACTGCAAAAATGGTTGTGCTGTGTGATCGAGGTATTGGGGAGGAATGATCAAAATGGAAAGGCTGCTTGCTAACACAAACGAGTACTATTATTACTACAGGAAAAATAACCTGGCCCACAGAAAACTATGCAGCTAGTGTCCCTGAAAGGAAATGGAGAGTTGGTGACAGGTCACGCCGTCTGTCACGGTGCGCCCAGCACCCAGTAGGAGAGACACAGCCACCCGCCCACCCACCACATCTGTCCTGCTCCCATTCACCCCATTACTAATCCTGTGCACCTGTGCCTGCTCTATAGCCCCCCTGTATTTAGGCCTGCTGGTTGTCTCTTCCAGTGCTGCTGCAGCCTGTTAAAAGCAGGGTGTCTGCTGCATAGTGCTATAGGGATTACTGCCGATTCGGAGCTACATGAGTTCGGCTGGCCTTTTGCGTTGCTACTTAGTTCTTAATCCTTAATTTGCTGGTTGCTGTTGTCTTGCTGCAGACGTAGGATGATGGCACCTCGCAAACGCACACGCCCTCGGGGCTGCTGTGCCAATATCGTGTTGTATACTTTAAATGTCGAAGAAAAAAAACACAGAGATGATGTTCAGTGTTCTGAATGTTCAGTATTGCACTTGTTAACAGAGCATGTTCACATTGTTGAGCTGTACTGTGTGTCAGCTGCTATGCAACACACTGACTAACTGATAAAAGAAAAACTATGTAGGTTTAATGTTAGTGCACTTTTTCATTTTGTAGTCTGTGGTGTCTGATAATTTGCACATGAATATTGTTCACCCATTGTGAATAGAGTAGATGTGAGGGATTTGTGGTTAAGGTGTTTTGTTTTTTGTGGTTGACGGGCATTATGTTAGGGCTAATTGTGATTGTGATGTAGATGTGAGGGATTTGTGGTTGATGGGCATTTTGATATGTCTGGTTATATTGTGCTTGTGATGTAGTTGTGGGGGATATGTGTGGTTGTGTAGAAATTTGCTGTTTGGTGTATTTATGTTTAATGATGACTATGCTGTGGAAGGTATTTGTGGTAGAGGAAAAATGTGGATGAGAGTGGAGACTGTTGAAGGTGGAGATTGACTGAATGTAGAGGACTAGTATAGGGGGAAAGTATAATTTAATTCAAATGGGTTCATTTGATGTAATAGGCAAATGTGGCTTGGGAATTTTCCTACACACCACTGCCATAATGCCACTATTTGTGTCGAAAGATCCCAAACCACTTAACAGTGATCACTGTCTCGAAGGTATTGGCGCTTTGGGTACGGCCACTGAAAAAAATCAAAACGCCTTTGGCTAAGTCTGAGGTTGAGGATCCGTCCTGGGCATGGGCAGTTACGAGGTGGGGAGGTGTGCGTTAGAGTGGAGAAGATCATATAACTGCGGATGGGGCTTATATCCATTTTGGGAGCACACAACCCCTGCTCCAAAGGACTAGGAGAAGAAGCAATGTTGTTGATGCTGTGCACAAACTCCAGTGAAGCCGGAATGCTTCCAGCAGATCTGTTGTTGAGCTGGTCATTCATACCACTGATGGCCTCACCAGACCAAGCCGAGAGAGAGCTTACCACATAAGAAGAGGGTGCGCTCAACTCTGCTGTCTCCGTAGAAGATGCTAGTGCACTCTTATTTTTAGTGTGAAGAACCGAATGCCATCTAAAAAAGCCTCTAGAAGTGTCAGGAGTTTTTAGCCTTTTTGGTCTGCTTTTTTCTGCAGTGCACCGCTGCATAAAATCAGACTCTTTCCCCGGACCGTCCTGAAAGTAGGGTGACTGTTCTTTAAACTCTTGCCCTGAAGCTGGGGGAACTGCCCCCCCTGCATCCCGATATGCTCGGGGATATCCCAGGGCATAAGCAGCTAGACACTGCAGGTTTGGATGGTGAGTAAGTGGTTCTTGAACTTGATGTTTGCTTTGGAGCTTTCATTGCATGTGAAGATTGAGTGGGTTTGGAATCTGCTTTTTTGACTAGAGCTTTCTGAAAAGAGAGTATCTGCTCTTTAGACTCTTCTGCCGAAGATGGTGGAACTACAACCTCATGTCTCAGTGATCCTGGTCTCCTCGTCTCTGAGGACGAGGTGATACATGGAGCAGGTTTGGGTGGTAAGTGAGTGGGTCTGTAAACTATTGTTTGTCTTCTGAAAGATGGAGCTTTTAAAAAGAAAGCAGACTTCTCCTGTTGATTAAGGGTTGCACCCTGAAGAAAAAAAAACCCAGGCATTTACTCAGAAATACTCATGCTTAATTATTATTATTTTCTGATTAATGTCTTATGTCTTAGCAGCACTATAACTATTGTTGCACACTGCAAAGAGAACGACTGTTCTTTAAGACTACCTACTTAACTGAGATTAGTCGGTGAATGCTCAAAAGTGATCTTGGTGAGCCTTTCATCTTTGAAGGTGTGCTAATTTTATGTGTTTCCCCTGCTAATTGGGCAGTGAATCCAATCAGCCAATAAATACATTTGAAAATAATTAAAAACATTCTTCTTCATTTAGCCTGAACCAAGCACATAACATTATGTTAGGACATGAGTTAGGCAGAAGTTACAAGTATATGCAAAGCTACACTAACGCACCTTGAAGGCCCCGTTCATCTCTTCACTTCAGAATCTTTTAGATATACATTTTTGGTTCTCTCTATGACACATTTTAGACACATTTATCAATCAATCAATCAATCAAAGTTTATTTGTATAGCGCTTTTCACAACACATGTTGTCACAAAGCGCTTTACAGGATTTAAAAGGTTAACAATACTATGGGTCCAGAACCCTGATGAGCAAGCCAAAGGCGACAGTGGCGAGGAAAAACTCCCTATGATGGTGGGGAATAGGAAGAAACCTCGGGAGAACCAAGACTCAAAAGGGAACCCATCCTCCATTGGGCGGCCTGTTAACACACATATTACACAAAACACAGACAAATACACAAGTCACACACAAATCACACAATCAGACTAAGTAAAGGTAAAAATGAAAGTTCTGGGTTATGATATTGTCACTGTAAATGTCTGTTGATGAACGCCAGGCTTTCATTCCGTGTCGGAGCAGCGATGCTGGTATTGTAGGCTCCAACTGTATGGAGTCAAATTAGGGTCTTTAATGGTGACGAAAAAAAAAATAATATCGCAAATTTAAGATTAGCATTTTGCATTTTACGTTCCTAATTTGTTTCTGCAATACTTTCCCTCTTTTGCGTTTCTTTCTTTTCTTTGCGTTTCACATTTTATGTTGCTGCTTTTTTTGCAATACTTTCTCCCTTTTGCGTTTCTTTCTTTTCTTTGCGCGTCACTGCTTTTCTTTGCGTCTCGCATTTTACGTTCATAATTTTTTTTTGCGCTTCTCTCTTTTCTTTGCTCCGGTTTTACCCTCTGTGTGGGGGCCGGGAAAGAGGCGTGGCCAAGAGCGAAAGGCGTGCTGTGAATGTTCAGCGTCAGTTCTATGGAGTCAAATTAGGGTCTTTAATGGTGACGAAAAAATAATAATATCGCAAATATAAGATTAGCATTTTGCATTTTACGTTCCTAATTTGTTTCTGCAATACTTTCCCTCTTTTGCGTTTCTTTCTTTTCTTTGCATTTCACATTTTATGTTGCTGCTTTTTTTGCAATACTTTCTCCCTTTTGCGTTTCTTTCTTTTGTTTGCGCGTCACTGCTTTTCTTTGCGTCTCGCATTTTACGTTCATAATTTTTTTTGCGCTTCTCTCTTTTCTTTGCTCCGGTTTTACCCTCTGTGTGGGGGCGGGGAAAGAGGCGTGGCTAAGAGCGAAAGGCGTGCTGTGAACGTTCAGCGTCATCAGTTGAACCGTCACACAGCGTGGCAATTTGGTTACTGGTATCATGGCAGACAGTCGCCCAGCTGGACCACAGGTATATGCGTGCAGACATAGACATCAGGTGCTAAAGCACCACCAACTCTGCCCTTTATCAACGAAAGTGCCCTTTTAAAACTTTGTTTAAAAATATATATTATTATTATTATTATTATTATTATTATTATTATTAACATTTTACTGAGGTCGGTTTGAAATGATCTTTTGAAAACCTGAGCGAATAAAAACAATGCCCTGAAATGCGCCACCACCTCGCACACACCCGACCTCTCTCTTCCTTTAACACCAGATGCGCTGCAGCAGCAGTTCAGTTCAGCGAGTGGAAGGAAGCTGAACTGACGCTGAACATTCACAGCACGCCTTTCGCTCTTGGCCACGCCTCTTTCCCGGCCCCCACACAGAGGGTAAAACCGGAGCAAAGAAAAGAGAGAAGCGCAAAAAAAACATTATGAACGTAAAATGCGAGACGCAAAGAAAAGCAGTGACGCGCAAACAAAAGAAAGAAACGCAAAAGGGAGAAAGTATTGCAAAAAAAAGCAGCAACATAAAATGTGAAACGCAAAGAAAAGAAAGAAACGCAAAAGAGGGAAAGTATTGCAGAAACAAATTAGGAACGTAAAATGCAAAATGCTAATCTTATATTTGCGATATTATTATTTTTTCGTCACCATTAAAGACCCTAATTTGACTCCATAGAACTGACGCTGAACGTTCACAGCACGCCTTTCGCTCTTGGCCACGCCTCTTTCCCGGCCCCCACACAGAGGGTAAAACCGGAGCAAAGAAAAGAGAGAAGCGCAAAAAAAAATTATGAACGTAAAATGCGAGACGCAAAGAAAAGCAGTGACGCGCAAAGAAAAGAAAGAAACGCAAAAGGGAGAAAGTATTGCAAAAAAAGCAGCAACATAAAATGTGAAACGCAAAGAAAAGAAAGAAACGCAAAAGATGGAAAGTATTGCAGAAACAAATTAGGAACGTAAAATGCAAAATGCTAATCTTAAATTTGCGATATTATTTTTTTTTTCGTCACCATTAAAGACCCTAATTTGACCCCATATTCCACCTGCTGTGATCTTTTTGATCCTAGGAACAGTTAATAACCCTGCGTCCTGCGAGCGAAGTGAACGCGCTGGGTTATATTGTTCAATAAGTTCACTAAGATAGTCTGGAGCTAAGCCATGCAGCGTTTTATATTGTGGCGTCGGCGAGTGAGGAGACTGGCTCAGGAAGCTCATTTCTACTCAGATGACTTATTTATTTATGAGTAACACAGAAAATGCCATTCAAATCCACTCTCACACTGGCGCTAATGGCAGCCATGTCATGCATTCACATACATTCCCCACTCATGGTGACTTGCCCCCTGAACACACCTTTTCCCCCCAAAGTATTCCCACCAACTATCTAAACAACTACTGACTTAACACACATTTATAGAACACTTTAAGAAACGTTATTACTGAATTATGTACAAGACTGATGCGCTTCCCAGCATCCTCCACAGCAGGTGGGCGGAGCCCACCAGTCCACTAGTCCACCGCCGTCACATAGCCCCCCCCCCTACAGTCAGCCGTCCCGGCGACTCTCAACTCCAAGTCCGGTGATGAAATCATCCAGGTGACGGGGTGGTCCACGGACTCTCTGCGGTCTAGCAGTTTGAGGGCACGGTGGTGTCTGAAGTCCGTGCGCAACGGGAGGGCTGGGAGGCAGAGGCGCCTCAGCGTCCATTCGTCCATCGTCCAACCCCGCGCGCCTCTCCGTCGCGCCACCGTGCAAGTCCGCAGGGCCCTCCCCGCCGGTACTGTCAGCATCCTGTGGGTGAGATCGGACGAACCGCGGTGAGCCCTCTTGAACGCCCGGTTGGCAAAGGTAGCCCCTGGGCCTGTACGGTGCCAGCCGATCTCTGTGTACGACAACATGTTTTCTGCCCACCTTGATCCTGTAAACCACCTCACTAACGCGAGCCACCACGGAACACGGCCCCACCCAGTTTGACTGTAGTTTCGGACAGAGGCCCCTCGTACGCTTAGGGTTGTATAACCACACATCCTGCCCATTAGCTAGTGGTCCACCACTACACCGCACATCGTATGCTCGCTTTTGTTTCCGGCTCGCGGACCCCTGAGCGTCTCTCGCGTCCCTGTGAGCGTCCCTAAGCCTGCCCATCAGGTCCCTGACGAAAGCTGGCCCAGGCACACAAAGTGAATCCGCGTCCGGGTGCGGCCCAAAGGCTAGGTCCACGGGCGTGCGAAGTTCTCTACCAAACATAAGGCACGCTGGGGTGAACCCAGTCGACTCTTGGACTGCCGACCGGCATGCAAGTAGGACCGTGGGCAATCTCACGTCCCAGTCCTTCTGGTGCCTACTCACAACCATGGCAAGCTGGGTTGCCAGCGTGCGGTTGAATCGCTCGACGAGTCCGTCCCCCTGAGGGTGCAGTGGGGTGGTCCTGGTCTTGTTGATCCCCAGCAGCCTACAGACTTCACCCATGACCTCCGACTCGAAATTTCGCCCCTGGTCGCTGTGTAGCGTCTCTGGCACCCCGAACCGGCAGAAAAACTCATCCACCAGCACCCTAGCAGTAGTGGTCGCGCTCTGGTCGGCAACGGCGTAGGCCTCAGGCCACTTAGTGAAGTAGTCCATTGCCACCAGGACATACTTGTTACCCGCTTCGGTTACCAGGAATGGACCCATCACATCCACGGCAACTCTCTCCATGGGTGAGCCTGATTGCATCGGTATGAGCGGCGACCTAGGCTTTGTGGCCGGACCTTTTTTAGCAGCGCATTGGTCACAACAGTGGACGTACAACTCCACATCACGCCTGCACCCTGGCCACCAGAATCGCTGCCTAAGGCGGCGTAGCGTCTTTGACACCCCAAAGTGTCCGCTACCGAGCGCTCCATGCACCGAACCGAGAACCGCCTCTCTTAACTGTGCCGGAACCACGTTTTGTAGGGTGCGCCTATTTGAGCTGGGTTCAGACCATTCTCTACAAAGTAGTCCATTAATCACGCGCATATTGGCCCAGTTTGACTTGACCGCCTTTGCTACTGGACCCAGCGGGCATACCACGTCCCAATTGGGCGTGGAGCCGGCCTCCAAATGCTTTAACCCCCAGCTGATCTCTGGGTCGGCCAACTGGCCATCCCTAAACTGGTCGGTCGCCACCGCGTCTACACTCCGTTGCAGAGTCCTGTCTGCCGGTCCAAATGCAGCGCAGCACCTGGGCTCAGGCGTGCTCCCCTCGGCCTTCACGCAGTGCTTGCAGTCCGTGCTCTGGCACGGTCTGCGCGACAGCGCGTCCGCGTTGCCATGAACTTTACCCGGCCGGTGCACGATAGTGAAGTTGAATTCTTGCAACCTGGCCAGCCACCTAGCCAGCTGCCCCTCGGGGTCACGGAGGTTTATGAGCCACTGTAGGGATGCGTGGTCTGTACGTAGGCAGAATTTAGTGCCATATACGTACGGCCTAAAGTTCTCTAAACATGCTATCATGGCCAGCAGCTCGCGCCTGGTGACGCAGTAATTACGCTCCGTCTTGCTCAGGGCGCGACTGAAATACCCCACAACGCGCTCTATGTCACCGTGCACCTGTGACAGTACGCCACCTATACCATGGTCGCTCGCATCTGTGTCGATAATAAATTAATTATTAAACACAGGGAAGGCTAGTATGGGTGCGCAACACAGCCTTTTCTTTAGTTCCGTGAACGCGTTCTCGCACTCAGCCGACCACGCGAATTTCGCCCTACCCCCTGTAAGCCCATGGAGAGGCGCCGCTATCTCCGCAAAACCTCGCACGAACTTCCTATAATAGGAAGCCAGTCCCAGAAAGCTCCTGACCTGCTTGGCGCTATTGGGCCTAGGCCAGTTTTTGACCGCCTCCGTTTTTGCTGGGTCTGTGCTTACCCCTTCGCTACTGACAATGTGGCCCAAAAAACTCAGGCGCTCTTGCAGCAGATTGCATTTTTCAGGGTTAAGCTTTAGGTTAGCGTGCTTGATCCTATTCAAAACTAGCTCCAAGCTCGATAGCGCCGCCTCGAATGAATTAGCGTGCACCAGTACATCGTCAAGATAGACGATGCACTTAGTGCACGGGACCCCCTGTAATACCCTCTCCATCAATCTCTCGAAGGTCGCGGGTGCATTACAAAGCCCGAAGGGCAACACGTTGAACTGCCATAGTTCCTTACCGATAGTGAAGGCAGAACGTTCCTTAGCCGCTTCGGTTAGGGGGACCTGCCAGTAACCGCTGCGTAGGTCAAGGGAGCTAAACCACGCCGACCCCGCAAGCAGTTCTAGGGACTCGTCTACACGCGGTAGCGGGTACGCGTCCAATTTTGTCACCGCATTTAAACGTCTGTAGTCCACACAAAATCTCCAATCCCCGTTTTTCTTCTTTGACAGCACAACCGGCGACGACCACGGGCTGTGCGATGGCTCGATTATGCCCGCCTCAGCCATAATTTTAATTTGTCGCTCCGCTATTTTGCGCCTTGCGAACGGCAGCC
This sequence comes from Brachyhypopomus gauderio, assembly GCF_052324685.1. NCBI lineage: Eukaryota > Metazoa > Chordata > Actinopteri > Gymnotiformes > Hypopomidae > Brachyhypopomus > Brachyhypopomus gauderio. Next base: position 1,549,941 of record NW_027506890.1, read on the forward strand.
GGTGTGGTCTCGAGCGAATTGGCCGCGCATCGCCTGTTATAATATCGTGTGTAGCTAAGCTGGTCCTAGTGCAGTCGCCTTCTGATACCGCAAAGATGTCCATGTAACGCTCCAAGAGTGACCAGACTTGGTCCCCTTGCTCCTCAGTAAGGTGGCTTACACAGCGTTTCCATAGGTCACGGACGGCCGCAGCGATCGCAGTCTCGTCGCGCGTCACGGCCGTTTGTCCTATGCTGCTCGCGGCGCGCGTATCAGGTGGCACACCGTTAAACGAAATCGCCCCAGTTTTGCAATCTATGTGCGCCCCTGTGCGTTTTAGGAAGTCGATTCCCAGTATACACTCTTCGCTAATTGCACCAAGCCAAAATTTGTGAACGCTGGGCCCCTGTCCGAAATCTACGCGAGCTAACGTGTGCTCGTGAAGTGTCACCTTCTCGCCTGTTACCGTGGTGAGGTTAATGCGCTCGCCCCTTATGGGTCTAATACCGCACTTGGACATGTTGTCGTCATTATGCTGCAACACAGAGACGGCAGAACCCGTATCGACAAGAGCACTCACCGCAAATCCGTTGATCTCTAGTGGGGCATACTGTCTGTCCAGGCCCAAGCGACACGAAGCCAATGAGGATCCGACGAGATGAGCGGGGGCCGACCTGATCCTCAGTGGCCGGCCCCGTTCTCGTTTCCCTGCATCGTGCACTCCGCTGCTTTGTGGTCCGGCAGGCCGCAGGTCCAGCACGTCATCGGCCGGCGCCCCGCTGTTCTACGTCGTGGCCCAGTTGCGGTGGTCGAGTGTGCCCTGGGCCTTCTGGAGAAGATCAGCTCCGCCCTCTCTGCCTCCTCGATCGCCTGGTGAAGTGACGACGGGTCCTTCAGTAGCACGTGCGACTGCAGTTCGAATGGCTCCAGCGCCTCCACGAACCTGTCCAGCGCCAACATCCGTACTGTGTCCTCTGACAGCGTTGGGTATGCCCGTCGTGCCAGTCGCAGAACATCCGCCCCCAAGATCCCAATCCGTTCGCCGTAGGCGCGTCTCCGCAGACTCAGCTCTTGCTTCGCAGCAGCACTCGAGGGTTGTCTACTGAAACGTGTTGCTAGCGCGTCACATAGCGCGTATAGGTCGCCGTGATCCTCGTTTCTCAGCTCCGTCAGTGTGGTTCTGGCCTGGCCTCTGAGTGACAAACACAAACGGGCCGCGGTCTCCCCGTCCGACCATCCCATGCACCTGGCTGCTATTCTCAGCTGCGCGTCGTATTCTCCCCAGTCCGACAATCCGTCGTACAAAGGTAGCTCGAGCGGTGTTATCGGCCTGTTTAGTAGTGGGGCGCCGGCTGCTGTATCCACGCCGCTCGGTGTGGTGTAATCCGGCGCGCCGCTGTCCTCAATTCCGGCGTCGCGTCGCTCCCCGACGGCCCTTTCAGTCGTCATTGGCTTCACGGCATCAATCTGCGCGGCGCCATTCGCCGTCACCAGCCGACGCACCTCTTCCTGCAGCGTCATCCGATTCTCGGCTTCTGATTGGGCGTCGTTGTTGAACGCTTCCAGCCAATCCGCTGGTCGACGCGCCTCCTTCGCGGCGCTTCGTCCTTCCGCTTCCCATCGGAGCTTTTCTCGTCTCACCGCTGTCTCTTGCCGCCGTATTAGTTCTTCTACCTCGTCGATCCTGTCCAGTAACGGCCGAAGATCGCCCAGAGGCCCACTTCTTGACACCAGTTGTGGCGTCGGCGAGTGAGGAGACTGGCTCAGGAAGCTCATTTCTACTCAGATGACTTATTTATTTATGAGTAACACAGAAAATGCCATTCAAATCCACTCTCACACTGGCGCTAATGGCAGCCATGTCATGCATTCACATACATTCCCCACTCATGGTGACTTGCCCCCTGAACACACCTTTTCCCCCCAAAGTATTCCCACCAACTATCTAAACAACTACTGACTTAACACACATTTATAGAACACTTTAAGAAACGTTATTACTGAATTATGTACAAGACTGATGCGCTTCCCAGCATCCTCCACAGCAGGTGGGCGGAGCCCACCAGTCCACTAGTCCACCGCCGTCACAATATGTTAATAAAAGTATTTTATAGTCAATACGGAATCTAATTGGCAGCCAGTGTAATGACGATAGTACGGGACTAATGTGATCAAACGTTTTAGTTTTTGTTAAAACTCGTGCTGCTGCGTTCTGTACCAGCTGGAGTTTGTTTATCGATTTACCAGAACATCCAGCTAGGAGACTGTTGCAATAATCTAAACGATAGGATATGAATGCATGGATTAGTTTTTCTGCATCACTAATATTTAATATGTTTCTAATTTTGGCAATGTTGCGCAAGTGAAAGAACGCTACCCTAGTTATATTATTAATATTGTAGCGTCGGTCCGCTGGGGGACGGCGCTATTTCCCATGAGCCCCTGCAGCTCCGGTATTGTTCCTGTTATGTGTAATGTTGGTGCATGTACTTATTAGTTATGTCTTTCATTGCGTGTGTTATGTAGTTTAAGTCATCCTGTATTAGTTTAAGTAGTTGTACATTGTCTGAGTCCACCTGCCATGTGTGTGTGATGTTACTGTACTAATGACCTGCCCTCATGTTTCATGTGTTGTTGAGTCTGTCTTGCGTGTTCACGGCTCCAAGCGTGATTACGTTGCCACGGCGATTTGAATAAAGGTCCTTATATTTAAAAAATGGATCTGTTTCTGACTCCTCACTCCCACACCACGCCACAATATGTGTATCGAACGAGAGATCTGGGTCTATTGTGACGCCCGTTCTTTACCTCTGTGCTGGGGGTTATAGTAAAAGAATGTAGATTCAATGCTACATTATGTATCTTGTCTCTCGCAGCCCTAAACATTTATAACCAGACCTCATCCATAATATTGTAAAGATAGGTGAGGTGAAGGCAGGAAGCTAAAACGAAAACAGTGTTGAACATGAAAGTCTGTATTCTTAAAGCGGTCTAGCGCTTTAGCGCTAACAAACACGTAATCAGCTCAACAACTGACAAAGAAACAGATGCAAGGAGACAAGAGACAGGTGATATGACTAACAATGTAAAACACACAAACAACCTACAAACATGGGTGCACACTGACATAGACGGACGCATACAGGGGTTGTAAAATTACAAATATACCGAATTACTGCAAATTTGATTAAGTTTAGGTTTACTCAGCAATGACATACTGAATGAAGATTACTTAAAAAACTACTTCATAAAATTTATTTTGAGGTTCCTGGGAAAAAAACCATAAATAAATGAAGCCAGTATATCAACTCTGGCTCTACAGTTTTCCCTAGTCAAGACGTTGGTGAAACGTGACACTGACCGGCCTCTCTTCTGAATGTGTTCTACTAACACAGACATCCCACAGCCACTGCTCATTGGGGAGTGTTGCTGGATCAGAGAGCTAATGATGTCTACTGGGGGCAGTGTGCTTGGGGTAATCACATTACTGAGTTACAGAGGGAGAATTTTTGAAAATGGAGGTCAGGGATTACAAGAAAATCAAGTTTGTGGTAACTACTGATATAGACAAACATGTCTGAAGATTTGAAAAGAATATGACCCAAACTCTTAATCACTATCTAATAACTGAAAAGTGAATATCTCACTAGTGAGATTCTCTACGGTCCTCAGGAGGAGGAACACGGAGGAAGATGGATCTCTCCACTTCATCTTGCATTGTTCGGTATGGGTGTTTTATCTGTTGGAAGAACATGGGCACCAGAATTATTATATCCTTATTTATATTACTATTATCCATATTATAAACAACTTAGCCAGCAAGACTTTTTTTTTACAATCTTGATCTGCTCTGGTCTGGACCTGGTGAGAGTATCCATATCCAAAGGACCCATATGTGAAAATCATGTTTGCCTCTAGCTTGCAAATCACCTACATGTGGGAAAATTGTCACAATTATTCCCCCTTTTCATTCGCTTTTCAAATAAAATACACAGGAATAAAAGCAGAATATGTTACAAGCTTTACCCATTTGTTGAGTTTCAAATTAAACTGGTGGGTAAATGGTGATTTCTGTAGAACAAAAAAAAACAAAACAAAAACATCATCCAACTGTTCTCATTCATGTTAGCACTGGCACTGAGGGGCGTAAATTAAGTCTTTTTGGAGCTGTTTGAAAAGCACGTCTCACATCAAGGATTTCCAGCAGTTTGATGCTTCCCTTTCCAAAGACTTTGGGAAAGTTTGTCCTCGGGTCAATGCAGATCAGGTCCACGTTCATGGGTTCAGACTCCCACATAGCTAGATTTTCAGCATCATGCATGGGGACCTGCAAACAGAAGTAAGTAGTCTATAACATACTTATATAATGTACTAGTATTTTTCCATTTATGATGATGCCTTAAATATGATGGCCTGACAAATGCTTGGATTAAACAAACAAGTGAATGTTGGTTCCTTATAGCTAGCATGGATAAAATCTCTTATCCAGGACACTTGCATTTTCACTTTGCTAAAGAATGTGCCTGTTAAGTGGTAAGAACCTGTATAGACAAGTACTTCCGTTCATTGAAATACAATGAAAACGTGGAACTGGAGCTTAGGTGTTGCTTGTAGGGCTGCAACTTGGTGTATTTCACAACTGCTCCAACGCTGATTCTCACACAACAAAGAGTTTGTCTCTTTAAGGAACATGGTGCATGGGTTAAGGTAACAAGCAAACCACACTCTGGTAATCACCAATGCTGAACCATAGAGACAGAATTGGACATGAAGTTGGCTAGGAATCAATACAAACCAAAACAAAATCCTGCAGTCTAGTTTAAATGAGACTATTGTTGTAACGTCCAGGTGTAGGATGCAGGCACCAAGACGATTACGGTGAAACATATAACATTTATTGTAAACGACCAGTGTAAGCTCCGTGCGTAGTCAGAGTAGTGCACACACACTCATACAGACACGTAGCTTTAGACAAAGACGAGCACACGACACTGCGCGAACACACATTAAATAGGTGAATTACACAGTCCCACGTGACCTCGAGACAAGGCACAGATGTAACAAACGAACACGCTCACAAACAACCCACACCCACGGAAGTACAAACATGGACATAACTGCACGCAGACGACATCATGACACGCCCACAGGGAAGGGTCCGGAGCTGTTCCGTAACAGAACCCCCCACCAGGGGCTCGCTACTCCCGGAGCATCCCGCGCAGCTGGAAAGCCCCGAACCAACACCGACGGGCAGGTCCGGAGCCGCCGGGATCACGAGCCTCCGAGAGCCTTCACCCCCGACGGCGGGAACCGCCGCGAACAGCTCTAGCACACCCTCCCTGGGAAGACAGGGGGAAAACATTAAACAAAGGCACAAGCACAAACATGCACACAGGGACGCTGAACACACAAGGCACAAACGGGAACAGTGGGTTCAGGAGACACAGTGGGACTGACACAAACACGGGTACACAGACATTCATAACCGGAGCCAGGCATCCCACCTGAGGCAACGCCTGTAGCGGCGCGAAAGCTCCAGGGGCTGGAGACGCTGCAGAAGGCGGTACTCCTCCCACCTGTTCCGCCCGCTCACCGCCAGGTGCCGCACGGCTAGCGGACGCGCTGGGTGTAGCGCGACTGGTCGCCCGCTTGGTGGCAGCACTACCGGTGGACCCGCGAGGTGCAGCTCGACCTGTATCCCGCTTGGAGGCAGCGCGACCGGCGGATCTCGCGGCAACCATCCTCCCAGGTCCGCGGCTCCCTCCTCCGGGATTGCCGTAGGGGCTTGCCGCCCCATAAGCCTGCCGGCGCCCCTTCCCCCTCTCTGGGAACCCCCCGTAGGAGGCCCCTCCGGTGCCAGGCCAGCCTCCCCTGGCTCCGGTATCGGGGGTGGTGTCCATCGCCGGCTCTTCCTCCTCGGCTACGTTCCAGTCCATGGACCGAGCTGGGGTCTCACACAGCGAGTGCTCCATGGGTTCCTCCTCACCGGAGTCCCCGCTCTCCGACGCGGGCGGACTGTTCGGTCCGCTCCCACCCCCTTTATAAACGGTCGGGAGCGAACTCACGGACCGGAGACTTTCCCCCTCACTCTCCTCGCCCTGCTCTTCGTCTCCCGACGAGGCTGAGTATCACGACGGAGGGGGGCTGACCACCTCCTTCTCCTCTTCATCAGAGTGCTCAGTGTTCTCTGACCACTCCGACGGCGGAGGGCTGGTGTCCTCCGTCTCCTCGCCATAGTACACAGTCAGCGCGGAGTAGACGGAAGGTGAGTAGCCGGCTCCACCCTCCTTCTCTTCCTCCTCCGAGTCCTCACTCCCGGACTCGTCCTCTGGAGGGTTGGCGCTCACCATCCCCACGTAAATGACCAGCGGGTCCTCCGTACCCTCTCTGGTTTTGGCAGTGGGGTTGGTATCGCGCGTCATAGCGCGGAGCCCCTCTCTCCACGCCGCCTGGAGGAACACCTCCTCTCTCCTCTCCTTGGCGCTCTCAGGTACCCGCTCGGGAGAGGACGCGCGTCGGGGCATGATTCTCCCCTTCCCCGAAACACAACCGCCCACAGCCCCGGGTGGCGGCTCTAGGGACGCGGTGGGGTGTTGTTCCTCCCATATACGCACATAATTATGGAGAGCTAGCTAGCTATCGTATGCTCACCGTGTACATCTTTCGCCAAGAGAAATTTGTGGGCAGAGTTTAATTACATCTTTGCGGGAGTCATTGAGTTGGATTAACTCTGATTTGATCAACTCTGTCCGATAACTCCAACCAGAGCCGGCCCTGACCAATGTGGTGCCCTAGGCGAGATTTTGGTTGGTGCCCCCTGCATCATCAATCATTGGGTTGATTGTGTCACTATTAAAGAAACAAATAAAAAGCAAATGACTTAAATATTACCATATAACAAGCAATAAATATGAAGGTGTTGCACAAAAAATATTTTAAAACTATTTTACATAACGTAGTGCAGAGAACAACTTTTAAATATAAATAATAAATGTAAAAAAATAAAAAAACAACAACTACCACCAGTGCAAATTAGGGCAATTTGCCTACTGCAACATTATTATTTCAAAAGTGCATCTGCAATGAACAGAGGTGTCATGTATGGCTACGCCCCCTCTCCTAGCTGTCACTCTGGGTTCCCTCGTGTCTGTGTTCCCTGCCTGTTTATCCCGCCCTGCTCATTGTCTCCGTGATTCCTCGTTTGTTACCACGCCCCCTGTCATTGTTATCACCTGTTCCTTGTTTCAGTTCTATGTATAGAAGTCCCGTTATTCCCCAGTCTAGTCATCCGTGGTTTTGTCTAATCCGTCAGTTTGTGCTTTGTTCATGCTGTTGGTTTTTGATTGCTGTTCGCTGTTTCATCTTGCTCGTGAGTTTGTCTGTGTTTCTCCGTCGTGTTTAGTATGCCTGTGTACCTTTGTTACTCTGACTGCCCTCCCGTTATGAACCCGGACTGGTTATCCGACTCCGATGATGGTATGCCCTGTAATAAATCTCGCTCTCCTCAGCGTTTGTGTCCGTCTCCTCGCTCCGTAGCGCGAGCTACGTTACATAACCACGGATCTTACCAAGACACAGCGAGGGAGCGAGACTCCGGTGAGTTTAGTCGCTGTAACGAGTTGTTGGCTGCTTCCGTGTAGTTTAACTCTCGTGTGTTACAGCGCGAACGAGCCGGAGACAGGAATACCCCTGGCTCTGTGGGAACAAGGACGTCTCATCGCAAGCAGAGGAAAGTGCAGTCACTTTCGGTTTCGACTGGCTTTCGCGACGAGACTCCTATCGAGCGCTCTGTGTCTGCCCGGCTTGGCGAACACTACAGGCAGGAGCAACCTGTAGTGCAAGTCGCGGGCAGACGGAATGAGCGCACAGACGAGCGTTGGCTTAACCCTCGGTTTGCTCTCCATGACCACTGCGAGCTCCCGACGCCTCGAGGGAGGTGGAGCCGTCGCAGAGAGAGCAACCGAGAGGCTTCTGTGTCTGTGTGTTCTTCCAGGCTTGCCCAGGACCCCGAGGAAGAGGACCTCCCTCCGCTGACCACGGAAGCCACTCCCCGAAGGCTCCCCAAGAATTTTTTGGGGGGGAGTAGTGGCCACATCAGTATGGCGGTCCCGTCCCCCGGTGACGTCAGTATGGCGGTCCCGCCCCCCGGTGACGTCGGCCCGGTGGTTCCACCCCCCGAGGACATCTCGTCCACGCCGGTTCCTGTTCCCGCGACTCGGAGGAGGTCATCCACGCCGGTTCCTGTCCCCGCGACTCGGAGGAGGTCATCCATGCCGGTTCCTGTCCCTGCGACTCGGAGGAGGTCATCCACGCCGGTTCCTGTCCCCGCGACCCAGGAAGGGTCGTCCACACCGGTTCCTGTCCCTGCTGCCCATCGGCAGTCCACGCTGGTTCCTGTCCCCGCGACCCAGGAGGGGTCGTCCACGCCGGTTCCTGTCCCCGCTGCACGTCGGCAGTCCATGCCGGTTCCTGTCCCCGCAACTCGGAGGAGGTCATCCACGCCAGTTCCTGTCCTCGCGACTCGGAGGAGGTCATCCACGCCGGTTCCTGTCCCCGCGACTCGGAGGAGGTCATCCACGCCGGTTCCTGTCCCCGCGACCCAGGAAGGGTCGTCCACACCGGTTCCTGTCCCCGCTGCCCATCGGCAGTCCACGCCGGTTCCTGTCCCCGCGACCCAGGAGGGGTCGTCCACACCGGTTCCTGTCCCCGCTGCCCATCGGCAGTCCACGCCGGTTCCTGTCCCCGCGACCCAGGAGGGGTCGTCCACGCCGGTTCCTGTCCCCGCTGCACGTCGGCAGTCCACGCCGGTTCCTGTCCCCGCAACTCGGAGGAGGTCATTCACGCCGCTTCCTGTCCTCGCGACTCGGAGGAGGTCATCCACGCCGGTTCCTGTCCCCACGACTCGGAGGAGGTCATCCACGCCGGTTCCTGTCCCCGCGACCCAGGAAGGGTCGTCCACACCGGTTCCTGTCCCCGCTGCCCATCGGCAGTCCACGCCGGTTCCTGTCCCCGCGACCCAGGAGGGGTCGTCCACGCCGGTTCCTGTCCCCGCTGCACGTCGGCAGTCCACGCCGGTTCCTGTCCTCGCGACTCGGAGGAGGTCATCCACGCCGGTTCCTGTCCCCGCGACTCGGAGGAGGTCATCCACGCCGGTTCCTGTCCCCGCGACCCAGGAAGGGTCGTCCACACCGGTTCCTGTCCCCACTGCCCATCGGCAGTCCACGCCGGTTCCTGTCCCCGCGACCCAGGAGGGGTCGTCCACACCGGTTCCTGTCCCCGCTGCCCATCGGCAGTCCACGCCGGTTCCTGTCCCCGCGACCCAGGAGGGGTCGTCCACGCCGGTTCCTGTCCCCGCTGCACGTCGGCAGTCCACGCCGGTTCCTGTCCCCGCAACTCGGAGGAGGTCATTCACGCCGCTTCCTGTCCTCGCGACTCGGAGGAGGTCATCCACGCCGGTTCCTGTCCCCACGACTCGGAGGAGGTCATCCACGCCGGTTCCTGTCCCCGCGACCCAGGAAGGGTCGTCCACACCGGTTCCTGTCCCCGCTGCCCATCGGCAGTCCACGCCGGTTCCTGTCCCCGCGACCCAGGAGGGGTCGTCCACGCCGGTTCCTGTCCCCGCTGCACGTCGGCAGTCCACGCCGGTTCCTGTCCTGTCCTGTTCCTGTCCTGCATTTTTTTTGGCTGCAGTAAAAAATGATTGACAGCTAACTCTGGCTGATAATTGGCTTAATAAAAATTGATTGACAACAAAAGTCTAGTATCTAATTGGCTGCATTGGAAAATGATTGACACATGCTCCGCCCTTTGCCCACGCCCACCGGGGCTCCGGCCTGCAGCATTACCCTTCTCGCACCGTCGCGCTTGTAAAGGGTCGGGGGACGGTGTTGGAGGCACCTCCATCTGTAAACTCCTCACCTACATCACCTACATCACCTCGGTGGCCTTGCAAAAATACATTACTTGTAGTTCCTTGCCCAGCTAGTACCGCTATACAACGTACTTTCAGGAAACCCGCTGAAACAATGTCCTCTTAGATGTGACTGAGGCAAGAACAATTCAGAAATTGTCACGTATAATCGTTAAATTAAATTTTCCAATGTAAACAACACAATGTAAATCTGACATTAAAACCAAGCGACAGTGAGGCCTTGTGTTCATTGATCTAGATATAGATAGATCACTTTATTAATCCCAGAGGGAAATTGACATATTGTAGTAGCTCTAAGTACAAAAAGACGACTTTGTACAACACCACAGATAAAACACAAAATATATAAAATATGTAAAAAAAAAAAAAAAAAAAAACAACCGCCAATACGATTTAACAGGTTATCACTAAGATTAGATCTATTTAGATTAAATCACTTATCTGTGGTGGAGGTTTTGATAGTCTGGAAGTCCCCCAAAATTTTTAGACATTAAATCTAACTTAACGTACCGGAACATTATTTGCTTACTAGTGTATTTGTCATTCGTCAATGCTTCCAGATGATATCAGTGGTTTCTTAAAATCTACAGAAATGTAACTAATTGGTTTTTTAACCTATTCTTGACAGAAACACAACCGATTCGAAATATGTTGACTTATCATAGCATGGTTAAGTGACCTAAAGCAGCTGATGAAAGAAGAAAAAACCCCAGTGAAAGCACATAGCCTATGTGTCGGACACGGCCCTCGGGGTGCGCTGCCCCGGTGGGTGGGTCAGGTTCGGCTCCGGTTCGGCTCCGGTTCGGCTCTGGTTCCCCGCCTCCTCCGCCAGCTCCTCCTCGTTCCCGCCTCGCACGCGCTTGATTGGCTCGCGCGCCGCACGCCACTGATCCTGCGGTAAAGATGGCGGCGTCAGAGGGGGCGCGTAGCGGCTTCAGCACAACGGAGCGGCCCCGTACGGGTTCGTTTTAAAACAAAACCAAACATAAAAAAAACTTCGGGGACGGGGGCTCGTGAACTCCCGGTTTGCCGTCACACGGACCGATGCTGTTAAACTGAACAGAAGAAAAATAGTGCCACATTGTGTGGTGATAGAAGCGGGGTGGGATCACACACACGGACGGCTAACGCTAGCGGGCTGAGGAGAGCGTGGGGGCGGGGGACCGTCCATAGGCCGCTCCGCCGTGTCTGGGGGGGTAATGTGATCCAAGCGCACGGCGGGCTTTCCTAGGCTTCGTCCCGCGGATCTATTTCACACGGAACTTCGCGGAATGGGGCAGCAGGTAGGTCGCGTCGGCGAGGGGGCTTCGGCGGGGCTCCAGACGCCACCGCAAACCCATTCGCAGCACCAGGGCAGGGCGAGCCGAGGCAGCGGCTCCGGGAGGAGACCCAGGGAAGTGACCGGAACACCGCCGTGCAGGACCGCCGCTACCGCTAACACGCCGGACCCGGGAATCAACATATTCACCCAACACTCAGGTAACTGACCTCCACTCGGGCGGTCCCGGCGGGTCCCTCCCGCCCACGGCCGTTTGCTCCCGGACTGTCACGCCGGCACAAGGTCCATTTTTGTTGAGTTTAGTTCATCCAGGACCGCGGGGCGCTAGCGGAAATAGTCCACACATCACAGCGTTTAGCCCGCCTGGAGAACCAGCTAGCGAACGAGCTAACAGCACCGCACAACGGTACCGTCTCACGGCTCCCCGGCGCCCTTCATATTCTCACGGTGTCTAACGGCTCGGTGGATGCGGTTCCGAGCCCCGTGGACACTGTGTGTGTCAGGACTTTGAACCGGGCCACCTCGCCTGTGTTACCGTTAGTGGCACTAAAGCGCCCGCAGCGTCCTCCATTTAGATAAGGGGGATTTCTCTCAGGAGTGGAAGCGAATTTCTCTTCTGGTTTTGACTTTTTGATTAATGAAAGGGATGTGATGTTTGTAATAGTACAGAAAGTGAATGGTAAATGGTGTTCTCCTCCGAACCAGGTTCGTGTTCGGTTAGAAGAAGGGGTGATGCATTAACTCAGCCAACATTAAAACACCTCTCGTATTCCGTCAGTATCACATTTATCCTCTTTTTTGATGATAGATACTAGTTGGTGTTCTTTCTTACGTGTCACGTGTGCTAATCTAATTCGGTTTCAATGCAGAAATGAAAGTGGGTGGGTATATGAATTACATAAGTGTGGTATCGAATGAGGCCTGGATTAGTTATTTTAAAGGAAGCCATAACTAAAAATCTAATTCTTTGAAACTGAAAAAAGATTTACATTAGTAAATGCATACAGATGTAAATAGATAATGAACAAACGACCGATGTGAGAACGGCAATGGATGAACACTAATGTGCAAAGTGAGTGTTGGTTATGCAAGATATCACTAGTCTCCCAAAGGCAATGGGGTCAGGACACACTCCAGTCCACCAGAACCACCTCTACCCATGTGCAGCCCTCTGTCCCTGAAACTGGTTCAGTTAACATCCAGGAAATTATTGGAAGTAACTGGGATACATGACGGTTGAGGTTTGGCTTGGTCTTTTTGCGTACATTACAAAATGAGCATCATAAAGTGTGACATGCAAAGGGCATAACATTTGTTTCCTGAAAAAGTCGGGTGTCCTGTTTTGTAGCCGGACGTGGGATGAAAGTTGTCGGGTGGAGACTGGGATGCTGCTGTGGGCGCAAGTGTGTGTAGCGCAGGTGTGTATAGCGGGCATGCCAGCCTTAAAGTGTGCACACACAGCCTTGTGTCATTGACTCGCGGAGGGAGATGGCCCTGCGTCCTGTGCTGTGCGCACCTGGCCGACTTCATGTCTGTTTGGAGGAAGAAGACGATCCCTTCACATCTGTTTTGGCTCAGACACACCTGGCACTGCTAGGAATGCCAATGAATTTCCCCCTTCCTTCATTTACCTGGAGTGGGTCGGACACCCTCAGTTATCCGTTCAGGCAGGGTCATCGTCCCCGGCAGTGGGATGCAGCTTTCACGTGTTTATTTTTGGGGTGTGGGAGTGTATTGGTGCCCATAGTGAAAGCTCTAAAGAGTCGAGGAAAAACAGGTCATGAGACATTGACTCCCAGAGTGTGCTGGTGCTGATCCAACGGGTGTACTCCCACACTCCTATCAGTCCAGCGCACGAACCTGCACTTCATTGTACCTTTTTTGTACCTTTTTGGTTGATCTGGCCCTTTTGAGCCAACCCCCCACCCCCACCCCCCCTTAGTAGTAAGCCCTTACTACTACTTTCCTAGTAATTCAAATATGGAAGCACCAGGCCTATTTGTGTGTTTTAAGAAGAGTCTGTTTTATCTGCTTATTGTGGTGTGTGAGACAGAAAACTCTCTTTTGATTTCCATGTGATTTGCATGGACCCAGATGGCGGCTAATCGTGATTGTTTTTGGAATTCCAGGGCAATTCCATTCACACACAACGTTTTGGTACCAAGCTCCCATCACTGCAGTGATTCTCGTAAGAGAACACCAGAACAATGTGATGCTAGAGGTGACCCAGCTCGTCTAGGTATAATTTACAGTCGCATAAGTCAGCCAGAAGAATTTGGGAAGGGGCGGGGTTCTCTCCCATCGGAACCAGGAGGCGGAGCATCTCACCTATCACAGACCGACACAACGTTATTAATATGGCTGTATAGAATCAGGTGAAATGAATAGATAAGTGGTGCTCTGTGTGCTGGCGGAGGCTGCATGACCACCACAGGCTAGCAGACGGTGAGTCAGGCCGAGGCAGCGTCCGTGAGGTCAGCAGGCCACTTCAACAATCTCCATCATTACTCATTCATCAGCTCTTGCGTTTTTATCTCGGTAGTGTAGTGCAACCTTCCTTGATAGACTTGATGGTCATTCAGTCTCCAAAATGATCACTGCTGGAATGTTGCACAGTTAATATATATATATATATATATATATATATATATATATATATATATATATATATATATATATATATATATATATATATATGTGTGTGTATGTATGTGTGTGTATGCATGCTTCTATCATCTTGGTGAAACTGCTCTATCTTTTCTGTTGCATAAGAAGATTAGAACTAGATATAATTGGATTTGGCAAATCCACTTTTATGCGCACACACACAGAAAAAGCCATCAGAGTTGACCTTGACCTAGGAAGGATCAGGTTTTGGAAGGGAAGTTGTGAGTTTGCTCTTTTCCTTTTGTTCTCCCACACCTACTTGGTAGACCTGGGGTGGTCAGCTTCCACATTCCAGCACTAGGGGGCGTAGGAATGCCACATTGCTGAATGGACATCATTCTTATTTATTGCTTTTCTCTTTACTGATTTATTTAAATCATTGATGATTCCCAGTGATGCATGAGAGAGCAGCTCGTGTTCATCTCTCTGGATGGGGCTGAGTGCGTGTTCTTGTGTTTGCTGGCCTCTTCCTTAATCCCACCTCATTTAAAAGGCCATATTCCGCGTGGGCCTCTCCAGGGGCAGCTCCTCCCCTACCCTCATTAAAATGTGGATTAGTGTGGAGGAGAGGAAATGATGTTCCTGTGTTGAGGGGAGGCTTTGGAGAGGAGAGCGGCGTTCAGTATCTGCGGACAGAAGGCTAACCTCTGCGCGTAAACAGTAGTGTGCTCCGCCGGGGCATTGTTTCTCATTTTAGTTTAAGGAAGCAGCTGTATGTGGAACGCTTCCTGGACATTTTTTCATCCGGCAGAGTCGCACGTTTGCGCAACCATGTCAGATGGTTTTTGTGCGGTGGTAGATCTGTGCTTCCCATGATGGTGATTAGTTTGTCCTTCTTATGATAATAATGAATCTGTACTTCTAATGAGGGTAGTGAATCTGTCCATCTCAGGATAATGGTGAATCTGTCCATCTCAGGATAATGGTGAATCTGTCCTTCTCAGGATAATGGTGAATCTGTCCTTCTCAGGATAATGGTGAATCTGTCCATCTCAGGATAATGGTGAATCTGTCCATCTCAGGATAATGGTGAATCTGTCCATCTCAGGATAATGGTGAATCAGTCCTTCTCAGGATAATGGTGAATCTGTCCTTCTCAGGATAATGGTGAATCTGTCCTTCTCAGGATAATGGTGAATCTGTCCTTCTCAGGATAATGGTGAATCTGTCCTTCTTGCGAAAATGGTGAATCTGTCCTTCTTGCGAAAATGGTAAATCTGTCTTTCTTGAGATAATGGTGAATATGTCCTCCTCAGGAAAATGGTGAATCTGCACTTCTAATGATGGTGGTGAATCTGTCCTGTTCAGGATAATGGTGAATCTGTCCTGTTCAGGATAATGGTGAATCTGTCCTTCTCAGGATAATGGTGAATCTGTCCTTCTCAGGATAATGGTGAATCTGTCCATCTCAGGATAATGGTGAATCTGTCCTTCTCAGGATAATGGTGAATCTGTCCTTCTCAGGATAATGGTGAATCTGTCATTCTCAGGATAATGGTGAATCTGTACTTTTTGTGATAGTGGCGACACTGCTGTGTTCTCAGGCCTCGCTCCAAGCCAGAGGTCAGAGGTCAGTTGTTTGGCCCCTCCCCCTGACCTCTGCTCTCCCAGCAGACCATCCGTCCCTCTCTTGCCTTCTGCTTCTGTCCTTTGCTTTGTCTTACTTCATCTTGCAAATGTCATATTGCTTCTTGTTTGCATATTGTTTTTTCTTTTTGCTCCTTCAAGTGTCTGTGTCTCCTGCACAACTATTCCACTGACTATTCCAAACACACCAGCCACACACACACACACACACACACACACACACACTTGCACTCTCATTTAACACCTCAGAAACTGCTCCACGCATGCAAACAAAAGAATGCCACCTTCTCATATTTCATCAGTATTTCCCTGTCAGCGAACAAGAGGGAGGCCCATTTGCGGTGAGGAATAACCGCTCGCACTTGGTGCTGCCCGTGGAGGAGTTCTGGGTCGAACGCATCGCTGCTGCCAATAGCTCGAGTGTTTATGCTCTATCGCCACTGTGGTGTGGAGCCGTTCGCTTGCGTGTCACTGGGTTCCTCTCACTTAAATCCGTTTCCCCTCACACAAGGCGTGCCTCCTGCCAGCCTGTGTCGGGCGTGTGGGTGCAGAAGCCACAGCAGTTCCAGAGTTGCGCCTGGGCCTGTCCCTCACACACGCCACTGCTCCAAAACCTCCACTGGACACATTCCTCTGAACCGTCATCAAGAATCCATTGCAGCCGCATCTGATCTGAAGTTATTCTTGATACTGCGTAGTAGTCAACGATTTTATTAGGGATCTGAGCATCTGAGATAGCTTTTATAGCAAATTAGTCTTCTTTTTCGTTGATCAATGCTTATGGCTATGTTTATATAGTCACGTGTTGTGTATTTGAATATTGATTTGGATGAATAATGGATAAGGTCAGGTTTTTGATAAACACCCTTGTATTGATTTGGTTTGCCGAGCTTGAGTTTGGTGTGTTGTGTAGGTCTGATGAACTCCCAAGAGATTTGAAAATCTCAACCAGGACTCTGCCACATTCCTGCTGTGACATGATCGTGGGCTGATCTAGCTCTCATCACATTACGCTCCTTGGCTGCACTCATCAACCCTTCGTTTGCCTCATCACAGAGTCAGCGTCACCGCCGCTTACCGGACCCAAAACACGTCCACCGCATGCGTGGCCCAGTGACCGTGACCACAAGGACTCGCCCCATGGCCGCCTCCACGCCGCGGGGTCTTTATGTCTAGGCAGTGGCGCCCTCCTCCATGCGCACTACACAGTGCTAGCAAAACGGAGGCGGTCCTTTGCGGCTTCGGCCCTTTCCGATTGGGTAGAAGAGGCGTGCGACTAAGCCTGATGGTGCGGACCAGAGGCCAGAGCACCAGCGCTGATTTGGGGCGGTTTGGTGCAGCTCCCCCGGACCGGCGACTCTGCTGTGCTTATGTAACCTGCTTCTGCGTAGCTTCAGGTGAGAGACGGGCAGGAGGCCCTTCCAGGTGGTGCGTGTGGAAGTGGGCCGGCCAACGAGGCCTGATTTATCGTGGGGGTTGATCGAGTCAGTCGTCTAACGGAGGCGGAAGTGCTACATCAACAGGAAGGTGTGTTGTGGGGAAATCGCAGGTCTTCCCATCAGCCGTCCGGGGTGTTCGTCATGGATGGGTCTGAGCTTATGGAGCAGTGACTGCATTCAAAGGGCTTAAGGAATGAGTGTTTGCAGCCTGTATAATGGAAAAGGGGGAGGTTGTTAAAAGAGAAACTTGAGAGGGAAGATTATGCCTCCTTGAGTGTCAGAGTGTGTGTGTGTGTGTGTGTGTGTGTGTGTGTGTGTGTGTGTGTGTGTGTGTGTGAGGCTCTGAGACTGCTGTAAATGCCACGCCCTCTTACCACATCTCTCTACACTTCTCACCAGCACCTCTGCCACTCCCTCCAGCCTCGTCTTCCTACGGCCACTGCAAGCCGACACCACCCGAGCCCCCACCTTGATCGCAGGTGTTGCCCCTCAGCAGAACCAGATCCTGGAGAATGTGGGCGTCTCAGACCAACACCGCCGCGGGGTGGGATTATTGAGGGACACGCCATTCCTCCTTTTGTCGTCCTCGCTCACGTGTACCTGCAAGGAGGCGGTAAAGGGACTAGAGCCTACAGAACCGGAGCCCAGTTGGAGGTTTATTTCTTGCGGCCCGGGACGTGCAGGGTCCGAGATCAGTCACATGCCTCCGTTAATCTCTCTGTGGCTCCAGCGTGTTCCGCCATCACCTACCGTGTCTAGCTGCGTGCCCGCCCCCCATCACCCACCGCGTCTAGCTGCGTGCCCGCCCCTATCACCCACCGCGTCTAGCTGCGTGCCCGCCCCCCATCGCCCACCGCGTCTAGCTGCGTGCCCGCCCCCCATCGCCCACCGCGTCTAGCTGCGTGCCCGCCCCCATCACCCACCGCGTCTAGCTGCGTGCCCGCCCCCCATCACCCACCGCGTCTAGCTGCGTGCCCGCCCCCAATCACCCACCGCGTCTAGCTGCGTGCCCGCCCCCATCACCCAGTCGTACACCGTAATGTGGTGCAGACGCACGCCGTACGCCTCCTCAGCCGTGCTCAGCCTCTCAGACAATGGAGATCCACACGCCATGATTCTGAGTGGCCTCTTCAGAATAGACCATTGAATTATAATTACTGAAGCTGACATGGATTCTCTGTGCTCTTCAGCAAGTGTTAATTACTTTATTAATTACGTAATAATTACCTCAGTGGAAACCTTTTATCTGTCCTGTAGGTAGCGATGCAGTACAAAGTCATGTGAATGAATGGGGAATAAAAAGGGTTGCCAGATACGCTGTGGATCCCCCACACTTGACTCTGCATGCACATCATATCTCGTTTCTATTTCGTCTTACTGAATTAATTCATTTTGTTAAATGAGGAAGTGTTTCTGCTTCCCACAGTAAAATGTCTCTCTCTCTGAGTCAGTTGGTATGAGAATTGGGCTTTCAGCAGTTAATTGTTTTTGTGCTGATTGCTCTGTTCCCGTCGCTATGGGAACTCGTGTGGCAGAAGATGAGTGGGAACCTGCTCAGTTCCACTCGTATCTCCTCGGTTCCTCTTTCACATGACCAGCAGCTTCCGGGTGAGTCATCATGCCAGGGGGCAGATGGGATGGAATTGGGCTGTGGCTTTGGGTGGATCTCCTCCACTGTTCGTCTGTGCAGATCTTCCTGATAGATGGGCTGTAGATAGCAGGCTGCCTATGAGGCCTCCGGGCGAACCCAAAGGTGCTGACCAAGAAGGGATGCTCCTCCGGAGTTGGGTGTAGTCCTCCTGAGGTGTGGTCGGGTGTAGTCCTCCTGAGGTGTGGTCGGGCGTAGTCCTCCTGAGGTGTGGTCGGGCGTAGTCCTCCTGAGGTGTGGTCGGGCGTAGTCCTCCTGAGGTGTGGTCGGGCGTAGTCCTCCTGAGGTGTGGTCGGGCGTAGTCCTCCTGAGGTGTGGTCGGGCGTAGTCCTCCTGAGGTGGTGGTCGGGCGTAGTCCTCCTGAGGTGGTGGTCGGGCGTAGTCCTCTGTTCGGTTCATATTGCGTAAACGGACTGCAGTCATAAGCCTTTTCACACAGGCAACTCCTCCGTTGTGATTTATAGTGTTGTAAGTGCCTGCTGCTGTTGGATCAGTGATGTCTGCATATATTCAAGAGGGAGTCGGGGGCTCGGACTCAGGTCTGTGAGACCCACAGGGTTCATCAGGCAGTGAGGGGAAGGTGCTGTGTGTGCTCATCTATAATTTAAAGAGATTTAATGAAATTTTTCTCAACTTTCTTCCACGGTTCCGTTGTGCCATGGTCATGGTTCTGGCAAAAGAAAAAAACTAGTCAGAGTTTTAAGGAGGTTGTTTTTGTTGTTTTTTTTTTTGCAAATGTTGTTTTTGTTGTGGCAAATATTCTTTAGAATCTGTATCCCTTTTTCTGTCTCTCTGTGATCAAATAAAGAAACTCATCTCAAGGTTAAGATGTGATTTCACTTTTAATAATCATACCATATACTGTGTGATCCCTGATAAACCCTCCTCAGACAATCCGTTTCGTATAAATTTCACAATTTGGAAACCATGTGAGTTTTAAGTGGAGACAGCTGCAACCTTCCTGTGCATTGATTCAGGGTGGACCCTGTTGTTCTCATGTGTGCGTTCCTTACACAGAAGAGAGTGTGTGCTCTTCTTCTGCAAGGTGCAGACATTATTTGGCAGTTCCATGTTGCTGTTAGGATTCTGCTATAATGCTGCTGTCATTGTATTCAGTATCGGAACGTAATCAGTGCCGTTTACATGCTAATGTTATTGTTATTATGCATATTTGGTAATGAGTTACTGAATATGCTCTACATCATTGTCTCCCTTGTGTTGCTGCCACACACACACACACACACTCACTCCCAATTACATGTCTTTATTCTTCTCATTTAAATGCTGCTTAGATAATTAACCTGTTGACACCGTATGGAGTAAAGCTAATGTTAACGAGCCCTCATTCCTTATGGGGGAAGGGGGCACAACCTGGGTTGAGTCAGTTATAGAGTGTAATCAGAAGATGAGCACGTGGGTGTTGATGGTTTGCTGCTGGGAAATGGGTGAACATTCCCTTCAACCGCCGGGGTGTTTGCCATCGATGTGTGGGGGGAAGAGTTTATGGAGCAGTGACTGTGTTCACAGGGCTTGGGGAGTGAAGTAGACCGGTCCGTTGATACCTTACGGAGTAATCTGTGCTAATCTGTGATCTAATTGGTTGTGCTGCATTAATAATACTTCAGTAAAGCTGTTAACTACACACACTGACTCCTCCCTCTGTTCACTACACACACTCTGACTCCTCCCTCTGTTCACTACACACACTCTGACTCCCCCCTCTGTTCACTACACACACTCTTGACTCCTCCCTGTTGCGGTGTGATTGCAGCTTCACAGTTGCTAGTCCTCCTAAGCGGTTAAAACAATTTCTACCCTACAGAATCGGGACCGTAACCACTACTTTGGAGTTTTAACTTTGCTGTGGGGCAACACAATGTCAAGGATGGTCCTGGTTCTCAGCCAGCATGCCAGCATTTACTTGAATAGATCAGTAGTCTGAGGGACCTTTTTTTCGTTGCTTGGGTTCCTGGTAAGGGACCTTATACACTCCTCATTAATTCAAAGTTTACAGAGTCTGTCTTCCATAGTGGAGTCCTTATCCAAGGCCATTGTCTGTCTGACACTGAGGGAAGCTTTGTTGCCACTTTCCCCCGCTCTCTCTCGCTCTATATATATATATATATAATATATATATATATATATATATATATATATATATATATATATATATATATATATATATATATATATTATATTATATTATATTAGGGCTGGGACTTTTAATGCGCATGAGACACTTTTGCACCGTGGAATGTTTCTCAGTGCACGAGTTCCAGACATACAGATTATATGGACGCACAATAAGATGAGCATGATGGAGATGACTGAAGAGGCTACGCTGGTGGATGGGAAATTTTAATATAAGAAACTTCCAAATAGAAGTACAAACACAAATAGTGTTATTTGCACTTTATGCAGGAAGGAGTTCGCTTATCACAGGAGCACTTCCACCCTTCGTTACCACCTCAACGCAAAACATGTTGGGGATAACGCGCAGGTCAGTAATGATAACTTGGCTGCTAAATGTATTCCTAGTGCGGACCAAACGTCCAGATTTCCTAGGACATCTCTATTTCACATCCTGTCCCGAGCGTCCTGGGTTTTTTTTAAGTGAGGAAATGTCCTGGTTTTTAAATTACCTTCATTGGACCATTAAGACTGAATAATCCAGTCTTGATTAAACTTAAACTTTTGTGAGTGACCGTAGCGCGCGACTCCGCTCACCTCGCGCGAGCGCCGGAGGCGTTTAAACTTGACGCGTTATTTGCAGTGTTGTCCGTAACGATGTGTGGTTGTATAAACACCCCTCAAAAACAGGGGAAGGAGCATTAACCTGATGAGGGAAGTGAAGAGCGCCACAAATGTGGCTCTGACTGGGGATGACTGGACCTCTGTTAGCAACAAGAATTATCTTGGTGTGACAGCTCATATTATAGATGATGAATGGAAGATCCAGTCATTTGCTTTGAGCATGCAGAAGACCACTTCTAGGCACTATGGAGATGCCTGTGCAGAGGACTTTATGGCTGTGGCAGAGGCCTGGGAAATTAAAGAAAAAGTCTACCATCTAAAATGGTTTTAAAAAACATCTGATTTATTTAAGGTGTTTAACTTTGATATTTATTGCACAACAACAGACCAGTGTAACTAAAATAAATAAATAAATAAATAAATAAGCTAAATTAAACAGTTACACTATATAAAGTGCATTTACATCTATCAAATTAAATTAAATTCTCTCAACCTGAGACAACTGGTTTGTTCACAACAGAAGTAAACTTAACTATAAAACCTCTATTCTTAATTAAAAAATCAAATACCCAGTCTGGTAGACATTCAGGTATTTTCTTAAATAATGTTTATATCGCCACCTTAAAAATGCTAACTTTTCTTCGGCTTGCTCCTGACTCGCCATTTCTGCCTCTTCTCCGTTTGTGTCGTGTGTCACTGGTGTGCTTCAGCACGCGTGTAACAACACTGGCTCTGATTAGCTACCATAACGCTGCCTTAGCCAATCGCTTACTGACTTGGTAAACAGGTGTTACACCGAGAACTGTGACTTATCGAGATCTATCAATATAGATATAGATATTGATCAATATCAATATATAGTAACGCACCGCTTTAATGATCAGTAACGTCACTGACAGGAATAGTAATTAATTATATTATCTCGTTACTGATAAAATGACACCGTTACCTAATGCCGTTATTTTTTACAGTGTTATTCGCAACTGTGTGTGTGTGTGTGTGTGTATTACTTTCTCTCTCTGTCTCACTCTCTCTCACACACATGTGCACACACTTGTTGTAACAGTCAAGCAGCCCTTCACTGTGGGGTAGGTGTCGTGATGGCCAGGTGACCCTGTACTATGAGAGAGAGACAGGGAGCCAGTGAGAGGTGAGAGAGAGAGACAGGGAGCCAGTGAGAGGTGAGAGAGAGAGACGGAGAGCCGGTGAGAGGTGAGAGAGAGAGCCGGTGAGGGAGACGGAGAGCCGGTGAGAGGTGAGGGAGACGGAGAGCCGGTGAGGGAGACGGAGAGCCGGTGAGGGAGAGAGAGAGAGAGAGACGGAGAGCCGGTGAGGGAGAGAGACGGAGAGCCGGTGAGGGAGAGAGACGGAGAGCCGGTGAGGGAGAGAGACGGAGAGCCGGTGAGGGAGAGAGACGGAGAGCCGGTGAGGGAGAGAGACGGAGAGCCGGTGAGGGGTGAGAGAGAGACGGAGAGCCGGTGAGGAGAGAGAGAGAGAGAGAGAGAGAGAGAGAGAGAGAGAGAGAGAGAGAGAGAGAGAGAGAGAGAGAGAGAGAGAGAGAGACGGAGAGCCGGTGAGGGAGAGCCGGTGAGAGAGAGACGGAGAGCCGGTGAGGGAGAGACGGAGAGCCGGTGAGGAGAGAGAGAGAGAGACGGAGAGCCGGTGAGGAGAGAGAGAGAGAGAGAGAGAGAGAGAGACGGAGAGCCGGTGAGAGAGAGACGGAGAGCCTGTGAGAGAGAGACGGAGAGCCGGTGAGAGAGAGACGGAGAGCCGGTGAGAGAGAGACGGAGAGCCGGTGAGAGAGAGACGGAGAGCCGGTGAGAGAGAGACGGAGAGCCGGTGAGGGGTGAGAGAGAGAGACGGAGAGCCGGTGAGGAGAGAGAGAGAGACGGAGAGCCGGTGAGGAGAGAGAGAGAGAGAGAGAGAGAGAGAGAGAGAGAGAGAGAGAGAGAGAGAGAGAGAGAGCCGGTGAGAGAGAGACGGAGAGCCGGTGAGGAGAGAGAGACGGAGAGCCGGTGAGGAGAGAGAGAGAGACGGAGAGCCGGTGAGGAGAGAGAGAGAGAGAGAGAGAGAGAGAGAGAGAGAGAGAGAGAGAGAGAGAGAGAGGAGAGAGAGAGAGAGAGCCGGTGAGGAGAGAGAGACGGAGAGCCGGTGAGGAGAGAGAGACGGAGAGCCGGTGAGGAGAGAGAGAGAGACGGAGAGCCGGTGAGGAGAGAGAGAGAGACGGAGAGCCGGTGAGAGAGAGAGAGAGAGAGAGAGAGAGAGAGAGAGAGAGAGAGAGAGAGAGAGAGAGAGACGGAGAGCCGGTGAGAGAGAGACGGAGAGCCGGTGAGAGAGAGACGGAGAGCCGGTGAGAGAGAGACGGAGAGCCGGTGAGGGAGAGAGAGAGACGGAGAGGCGGTGAGGGGTGAGAGAGAGACGGAGAGCCAGTGAGAGGTCTTGACTTAGACACAGGGATGCAGGTAGAGTGCAGGTGGAGCACCAGGGAGACAGACCGCACCAGGCTGTCAGTCACAGGGGCCAGCCGGCCTTTGACTCAGCATTTTTAGATGAAGCTGAAACTGATTTGCAGATGAAGACAGCCATTCATCAGCATGTGAGCATTATAACCTGAACCAAGAAGGGGATGTGGACAAATCATGTGCAGGTCTGTCTGCAGTGTTGTGTGTGTGTGTGTGTGTGTGTGTGTTGTGATGGGTGCATGACGGACTGTTGTTCTCCTTGTTGTTCTGATGAAGTCCTGACGGCGTATCGTTTGGCCATGACTGTTGATGGTGGTTGATACTGCCATCCTCAAGGACAGGCATCATTTAAGATGTCAGCAAACTTCAGCTGGTGAGAACGATAGCTTTTGGCCAGCCTTGGGGGCTGCTTCTCTCCTCCCTCAGCAGGGGATGGTGGTTGGCCTGGGGGCCACTCAGCTCCCGCCCCAGCCGGTGATGGTAGTTAGTTCTACGGGGTCGGCCCATTGGCTGAGAACCATCAGTGCTGAGCGCCTGACCAGGAGGCACCACAGGAGCACGGCGGTCACCAGCTGACGTGGGCTGAACTCGCTCCTGGTCCGGCCCTGTGTGACAGCTGGCTAGGAGGCTCTGATCCAGAGCAGGACCCCCACCCCTGCAGCTCTGCCTGCTAGAAGACCCCCGTTTAGCTCCGCACTCCGCCCTCCTCATGCCTCTGTCCCAGCTGTTCCACATAGCATCTACACACACACACACACACACACACACATTAACATGGGGCAGCACACGTGGCAGGACAGCTGTGTCCGATCCAGACGAGCCCTCTTCGGAGTGGAGTTGAATGCAAGGGGCAGCGGGCATTGGGGTTCTGGTCACGGTGACAACATCTACCATCTCATCATATTCACAGCAGTGTTTGGAGATCTTGGCCTTTGGTGTGTTGTGCCGGCTGATACAATATCATACTGTTGGTAATTTGATCTCAAGATCGGCTGTTGGTCCCGGCGGTGTGCGTGCGACCTTTTCCCTAGTAAGAGCGCATGCCATTTAGGACACAAAGAACACGGCATGCTTTTATCTGGGAGTCGCAATTTGTTTCCTCGAGAGATTTTCCTTTCTGAATCGTAGGAGCTTTTAGGTGGTCAGACTTCAGATGGTGTGAATAATTCAACATCCTGAGCTTGTAAATTTTAGCCCCAGATTTTAGAACCAGAAGAAGTATTGTAGGATATGCCTACTTTAAAATGAGGAGGCTCTCCTTGGTGCTGTGTGTGTGTGTGTGTGTGTGTGTGTGTGTGTGTGTGTGTGTGTGCGCGTGTGTGTTCTTTCTGCCTTTCTTTAGTGTTTGTGTCGTCATCCCCTCTTTCTCTTATTCTCCTTCTGTGCGTGTGTGTGTGTGTGTGGGTGAGTGTGTTTGTCCCGAGAGGATATGCGGTTGGCATCACACATGGAGCAGGAATGGAGACATCTGCCACACACACACACACACACACACACACACACACACTGTTTTTCCTTCACGAGATCTTAACAAGACCTCCATATGAGCTCAGCTAACACACACACACACACACTCTCATTTGCTCTTGAGCACGTGTGTGTGCTCACCAGACGCAGTCACCATGTGGACGCTGGGCTGTGGAGGGTCGGCCTTCCAGGGTCTCTCTGGGAAACAGTGAGCTCCGAGCCACATCAGAGACCGGAACAGAGGCCTCCGGCTCCCAGATTCCTCGGCGAGCAGAAGGCGGTCCCACGTTCCAACTTCTTCCTTGTTTCTTTCCTGAGCTGGTACTGTGTCCACCATAACCTACTGGATTACGGACTGGAGTGTTGAGCACGGACTGGGTTTGAACCTCTCTCACCGGGACCATGCACTGGGAGCTGTGGCTGAGTCATGTGACCAGGAATGGAATGCATTGCGTGCTGATGCGGAACAAAGGTGCGCTTGGCTCTAAGCAGCAATCCCAGCAGCTTGTTCTGACAGGCTCCGGGCGCCACGCACGCGTTATATAAGTGTTCGTTGTACGTCGGCCTCCTGGAACAACTCGGCAGTGAGATTTCTTATGATTTGATGTACCAGCGGCTACTGTGGTGCTTACGTAACTCATTTATGTTTTGAGTTTCCATGGCAGCCATCGGCTGAGTTAACTATGTTAACTAAACTTCTCTGCATGTTACGACTGTTTGGAATGTGTGCCTCTCAAATACTATTATTGATTCTTCGTCTTTACGAATATCGTATTGATATTTTACCCGTCGTAATGTTCTAGCCAATTTTGCGTTCTGTGCTGGCCGTGTTTTGTATTCGATGACGTGGAACCCTGTGAAATACAGTCCGGCTCTTCTGACGTCACCTTGTCCAGGGTTTTTAAAAATAATTTTTTCCTTCCCAAGCTATCCACAGCCACCCTTCGCCTCACTCGCACCGTGCTGGAGGTTCCTGGAGGCAGCTGCCCGGACACGCTCTGTGCATGTGTGTGCGTGGGCATGTGAGTGCATGCGTGTGTGTACGCATGCTCCACAGACAGCTGTGTGGGGGGACGGTAGACGTAGGTGTGCGCAGCCGTTTGTCGAAGCATGCGTGCTAGGCCCCGCCCCTCCTTAATCCTCCCCGCCCCTCTATATATCGCGACTGTCTGACTTCTGTTTGCCACATCCACCATAGCGTGCGCGCAGAGGCTTGTGGATCTGATCGGCGGTTGTGTCTTGGGGAGGACATGGCCGTGCGCACTCTACCGTCCAGCAGTAGCTTTGACGAAGACAGGGGTAGGCTAACAGCCCCGCCGTACCCCCCGCCCCAGGGCTGGGCCCCCTACTACAGACTCCCAGGTACTCCCCCAAGCCGACTTCCGGCCATGCTCGGACACCGCTGACCATTTTTGGAATACCGGTGGAGGTTTTTGACCGGAGAGGCGAATCTCTGGATGGTTGTCTTTTTATTTTGGTTTGTGGGATCGGTTATAATGGTTAGAATTGTGTTTAATAGGAAGGGTTGTACGGTTATTGGTTCTACACATAGAGGTGGTCGGGTCGTCGGGTGATGAGATGTATTTCACGTTTATATATGCTTTAGTTTGGATGCTGTTTAAATAAATGAATCGTGACGGAGTAGTTTATATGAAATGTGTTGGTTATTATTGTTTTTGCTGCTATTATATGTTCTGTTGTTCTTATTGTCCAGTGTCGTCTTGCGTCCCTCACATGGGCCCCCCTTTTCTTCCTCTTCTACATGTCTTAACATTTCTTCACACATCATCCCTCCTCTTCTTCCTCTCCTCCGTCGGTGTGACTCAGCCTGCATTGGCTCAGCCCTTTTTAGCCCCTCCTCTTTCCATCGCTCCTTTTCCACTGAGCATTTGTGTGTTTTTTTTAAACTTAATATCCTCCCTCTGTCTCTGTCCCCTCTCCCTCCGTCCCCCTCTCCCATCTCCGGGACAGAAGCCCTGCACAGGCCCTTCGGATTGGACTCCGCGGCTCTGACTGAGGCGGTGCGCTGGAGCTCCAAAGAGAACCTGCTGGGCGCGGCAGAGAGCGACCCCAACCTATTTGTCGCACTTTATGACTTCGTGGCCAGCGGTGACAACACACTGAGCATTACGAAAGGTAGGGCACTGAATCCACACTTTCATCTGATTACATTCACTTCTGTCTGTTCCCTCCTGTATTTACCTTGCTGGCATGGTGGGTGAGGAGGGTTACAGGGTCGAGGGGGTTGAGTTAGCTCTTGGGTGTGTGTGTGTGTGTGGGCAGTGGGGTGAGTCCTGGCCAGATCAGTAGAGAGGCAAGACTTCCACCAGGCTGGGTGAACCCAGAAAGAAGTATCCAGAGAGGGTGGGGCCAATAAAAAAAGGGGAGGGGTAAGAGTGTAAAGAATGCTAGAGGTGTTAAAAAGAGCGAAAGGAATACATATCGAGGACGGATTACTCAAGGAACCGGATTAAGATCTCCGGCCACTTCAGTGAGATGTTCAGACAGGCACTGCAGTGCCTCTGTCTCCCTCTGACCTGGTCCACTAACCCCACTAAGCAGCCTCAGGACCTCCGGCCGCCCCCAGTGGGAACGGTTTACTCCTGCTTCAGTAAAAGCGTCTCCCGCCTCCCCCCACCTCCACCCACCACAGGCGAGAAGCTGCGGGTGCTCGGCTACAACCAGAACGGGGAGTGGAGCGAGGTGCGGTCGAAGAACGGCCAGGGCTGGGTGCCGAGCAACTACATCACGCCCGTCAACAGCCTGGAGAAGCACAGCTGGTACCACGGGCCCGTGTCGCGCAGCGCCGCCGAGTACCTGCTCAGCAGCCTGATCAACGGCAGCTTCCTGGTGCGGGAGAGCGAGAGCAGCCCGGGCCAGCTCTCCATCTCCCTGCGCTACGAGGGCCGCGTCTACCACTACCGCATCAACACCGCCTCCGACGGCAAGGTGCCGCGTCCCCGCACCATCATCATCATCACACCTGCTTTTTGGGAATTTTGGGGCAGGAATTGTTTTTTTTTTTTTTTTTTACGTTTACGAGATTGAAGCAGCTTTAATGCTTTGTGCTGATTTCCTGCTCTTACACCGTTCCCTCTCTCTTTCTCTTCCCCCCCCCTCTCTCTCTCTCTCTCTCTCTCTCTCCCTCCCTCCCTATCTCTCTTTCTCTTTCCCTCCCCCCCCTCTCTCTCTCTCTCTCTTTCTCCCTCCCTATCTCTCTCCCTCCCTATCTCTCTCTTTCCCCATCTCTCTCTTTCCCTCTTTCTCTTTCCCTCTCTCTCTTTCTCTTTCCCTCTCTCTCTTTCTCTCTCTCTTTCTCTTTCCCTCTCTCTTTCTCTTTCCCTATCTCTCTTTCTCTTTCCCTCCCCCCTCTCTCTCCCTATCTTTCTCTTTCCCTCCCCCTCTCTCTCTCTCAGGTGTACGTGACGTCTGAGAGCAGGTTCAGCACTTTGGCCGAGCTGGTCCACCATCATTCCACGGTGGCGGACGGCCTGGTGACCACCCTCCACTACCCGGCCCCCAAATGCAACAAGCCCACCGTCTACGGGGTCTCGCCCATCCACGACAAGTGGGAGATGGAGCGCACGGACATCACCATGAAGCACAAGTTGGGCGGCGGCCAGTACGGGGAGGTCTACGTGGGCGTGTGGAAGAAGTACAACCTCACCGTCGCCGTTAAAACACTCAAGGTTTGCCACTTTCTTCCTGCGGCCTGGTTTTAGCAGAGCGCGTGTCCCAGGCGCACCCTGCGCCGGCGTGCGTAATGACTGCTCCAACGGCCGCCTCTCACAGACCCTGGATCCTGGTACTTCCATGGGTAAAAGTGCTGTAATAACTGCGTTGCAGGAGGACACCATGGAGGTGGAGGAGTTTCTGAAAGAGGCTGCGGTCATGAAGGAAGTCAAGCACCCCAACCTGGTTCAGCTGCTGGGTTCGTGTTCCCGTGTTCCTGCTGCCCAATCGCGGTTGGGATTGGCTAACTGCCGTGTGGGTGGGCGTGGTCCTGCAGTGCTTCCTAACGTTGTGTGTGTGTCCACTCAGGCGTGTGCACGCTGGAGCCGCCCTTCTACATCGTCACGGAGTACATGCCACATGGCAACCTGCTGGACTACCTGCGGGAGTGCGAGCGGGAGGAGGTGAACGCCGTCGTGCTCCTCTACATGGCCACACAGATCTCCTCCGCCATGGAGTACCTGGAGAAGAAGAACTTCATCCACAGGTGAAGAGCGAGCAGCTAAAGGAACCCCGAGTTGGATCCTGGCTCAGACCAGGCCGGGGCCTCCACCCGAGCCTCCACCCGGGCCACATCTTCAGTTATGTCATGCGATTCCATTTAACCACACAAAATATTCAGGAACGGATGAGTAATGTATTTTCTCCTGTTTCCTGTTGGGTCTGTCTGTCACTCCTCTCTGTTTCTGTTGCTCTCTGCCTGTCTGTCTCAGGGACTTGGCTGCTCGGAACTGTCTGGTAGGGGAGAACCATGTGGTGAAAGTGGCTGATTTTGGCCTGAGTCGTCTGATGACGGGCGACACATACACGGCCCACGCTGGAGCCAAGTTCCCCATCAAGTGGACCGCGCCAGAGAGCCTGGCTTACAACACCTTCTCCATCAAATCAGATGTCTGGGGTCAGTCTCTCCCTATCTCTCTCTCTCTCTCTCTCTCTCTTTCTCGCTCTCTCTCTCTCTCTCTGCCTCATTCTCTCTCGCTCTGTCTTGTTCTCTCTCTCTCTGCCTCTCTATTGTATTTCAGAATGTCTTGCAGGATGGGCTCAGATTTCTTTAGTCTTGCTGTGTATCGGAAGTTTGGATGTTGAGCTATGGGAAATGCAGCCTTTGCTCAGAAGTGACTCACTAACTTGAGTCAGGGCAAAAAAAAAAAAGAAAACAAACCAAAAACACAAGACAAATGGCAACAGTCCACTCAACAGAACCATCTCTTCAACAACCCCATTTCCCTAAAGGAAACAGTCAGGGCCTGGCAGCTTCTTGTGCAATTTCTGGTATGTCTCATAGTGTGTGTGTGTGTGTGTGTTTCCTGCACAGCATTTGGAGTGCTGCTGTGGGAGATAGCGACCTACGGCATGTCTCCGTACCCCGGGATCGACCTGTCGCAGGTCTATGACCTGCTGGAGAAGGGTCTCCGCATGGAGCAGCCTGAGGGTTGTCCCCCTAAAGTCTACGAGCTCATGAGAGCCTGTGAGTGCTCGCTGGCGTACACACGACGTGCTCGCACGTCCCTCCCGTGCACCTGCGCTGCATCGTCGCACTCTGGCTAAGTTTCTCGCTCCGTTGTGCATGTCTAGGTTGGCAGTGGAGCCCCATGGACAGGCCCTTGTTCTCAGAGATCCACCAGGCCTTCGAAACCATGTTCCATGACTCCAGCATATCAGAGGGTAACGCTCCACCTTCTCCACCCTCCTCTGTGCACGTCACATCTTCGTGTGCACACCCACTAATCCCAGTGACACCGCCGACGGTTGTCCTTAGCCAGAAATTAGTCTCTTCGTTAAAGATATTGGATAACAGATTTGAGAAAAAAGGCTGGTTTCTTTATTCAAAGAAGCAGGATGGTCAATAATGCAGGATCTGTAATGATGGCTATAACCTTGAGGCTGAGAGCATAATGAACTCTGCAGCGGCAGCAAACACTTCTGTCCTTCTCTCTATACAGAAGTGGCGGAGGAGCTGTGTAAGACTGCCTCCTGTGGTAAGGGAGTGGTAGTGCACGCACTGTGCCACGACCAGCCCCTGCTGCCCTGTAAGGCACGGCCGCAGAAGAAACACTCGGACAACAAGGAGAACGTGGAGGGGCCGGACGCCCGGCAGGAGGGCGGCGCCCACGGCCCAGCAGGTACTGCAGCTCAGCCCCGCCCCTCACGGCAGCTCCAGCGCCGCCTCAAGAGAATGGGCGTGGTGTTCCTTATGGACTAAAAGGGCACACGCCCTCTCTCCTTCACACGCCCTCTCTCCCTCACCCACCCACGCTCATTCACACATTCACTCTCACACGCCCTCTCTCCCTCACCCACCCACGCTCATTCACACATTCACTCTCACACGCCCTCTCTCCCTCACCCACCCACGCTCATTCACATATTCACTCTCACACGCCCTCTCTCCCTCACCCACCCACGCTCATTCACACATTCACTCTCACACGCCCTCTCTCCCTCACCCACCCACGCTCATTCACATATTCACTCTCACACGCCCTCTCTCCCTCACCCACCCACGCTCATTCACACATTCACTCTCACACGCCCTCTCTCCCTCACCCACCCACGCTCATTCACATATTCACTCTCACACGCCCTCTCTCCCTCACCCACCCACGCTCATTCACACATTCACTCTCACACGCCCTCTCTCCCTCACCCACCCACGCTCATTCACACATTCACTCTCACGTGCTCACACTCACCCGCTCACTCTCCCTCAACCACTCACTCACATTCACACAGTCACTTCCTCACACACTCATTCACACATTCACTCTCACCCACACACTCTCATTCATACACTCAAAACATATTTTGTTTAAATTATTGGAGATGAAGAATCTACTTGCAGAAGTACCTCAGTAAAATCACTCAAACACACCCCAGTACCCCTAATACATACAGCCATACAAACATGCATAAAAATATATATCTATGTATTGTGACACACACATCATGTATGTATGTATGCACACATATGTGTACACACACACACCCACACCCACATGTATATGCATACATTCACCTCCAACATGTATATTGATAAATACACACAGGTGCACATGTATATTGTATACTTGTATATGTATATCAAAGGGGATTGTGGTAATGTATTCTGTCTGTGTATGGAAGTGACTAGTACTTAGAAAGCATTGTGAAATATGAACTCTGGCATTGCTCAATATCCCAGATCTGTTTTATTGTCTGAAGTAGTAAAGATGGAATTTCAAAACATCTTTTTCTGTTACTTCACTGTGATGTTGTGTAACTGCTGTTTTGTCTAGTCTTGTTGCGTATCCCTAAACAAGAACCAACCAACTCCTAACACCTCCACCCACATGCCAACATGCTTACTGGATTAAACTGCCCTATTCTGACTCTCATGTGTCGCTGTTAATGCAATATGTAACAACACTAATTTATTTAATATTTATTTTATTTATTTAAAGCATGTGTTTATAATTATTATTATTTTTTTTCATATTTGCATAAAACAAATCACTCCCATCACATTGCTCTTGCTTTTCATTTGAAATAAAGTGAAACGTTTTGCCGTGTTCAGTCATTAACTGCTGACATCCTCATCCACCCCCTCCTCTAGCCCCGCCCCTTTAAAGCCCCGGGCCAGACACCATAAGAGGCCCGTTCATGACCCCACCGTAATAACGGCACACTCACTGCCGCGGGTCAACTTCATCACTAAAGGTCAGGAGGTCAGGCGACAGTGTCACTCCTCCAGTGGTTTCGAACTGGGGCGCTGAGTTTACAGATCTCCCGCGTAAGAACACGGCTAGCTTTGGTCATGTGACAATGAATAAAGAGGTGGGCGGATCAAAGTCTCATCCCCCATGTGCTATGTTAGTCTTTTATCCATTTATGTTTCTATGAACGAGCATGTTGCATCCCCATTACACCCCCTTCTGTCCTACCCGCCACCCTGAATACATCATTTACATCATTTATGCTCAATACTTACGAATAAATACAAGCAGAGGTCAGCATGTTTAAACGCAGTCGAGTGTCAATGCAGATGAGGCACCAGGCCTAACGTTAGTCAGGACAAACCAGATAACAGTGTTTAGATTTTAAAAAATTTGGATTTTGGGGTTTCTGTAAGTCTGCATTGGGAACCTGTGGATGAAGTCATATCTGTTCACCTCATATCTGTTCAGTACTGTGGCTGCTCTCAGATCATCATGCTCTCTGCATGTGAAGTGTGTAAGGTGTGTAAGGTCGTGCTCCTCTCTGACCTCTGCCGTGTCGTTGTTTTTGCGCGTAGGCCTCGCCGCGTCTCTGCTGGTGGGCGGCTCGCCTGCTCTGCCCCGCAAACAGAGGGACAAGTCTCCGTCGGGTCTTCTGGAGGACGTGCTGGACGTCACCTTCACCCGCGATCGCAAGGCTGGCTTCTTCAGCTCCTTCATGAAGAAGAAGTCTTCCTCCTCGTCCTCTTCCTCTGCGCAACACAGCCTGCCCATGCCTCCCAAGAGGAGCAGCTCCTTCCGCGAGATGGAGACGCAGCCCCAGAAGAAGTACGAGCCGGCGGCGGGGTTCGGCGCGCCCCCTCCTCCGCTGCCCCAGTCCGACGGCCTGAGCTTCTCCCCGTCGCATGGGGAGGCCAACCACATCCAGTCACGCTGCTGCGGCGCCACCTTCGGGCAGAAGGCGTCGGGGACGGGCCCCGGGACGGGCTCCTCACAGGTGGGGGGCGGTAGCAGCAGTAGCTGGGCGGGGCTGGCCGGCTTCTTCACTCCCCGCCTCATTAAGAAGACGCTGGGACTGCGGACGGGGAAGTCGTCGAGCGACGACGGGGGTGGAGCTTCCAGGCCTTTCCCGCGATCCAACTCGACGTCCTCCATGTCGGCGGGTCTGCCGGACCTGGAGCGCATGGCGCTGACGTTGCCGCGGAACCGCAGCAAGCCGCCGTTGGAGCGCACGGCCTCTGCCTCGTCTCAGCCGGAGAACGGTGCGGCGCGCAGGGCGGACGAGGGCACCGCACAGATCCGCGACCGGCCCAAGGCCAAGCTGCTGCCCCGGGGGACGTCGGCAGGCGTGGGAGGGGCCAGAGCGCCGGGGGTGGGGGCCGACGCGGAGTGCGACGCCCACGGACGGGCCAGGGAAGGGCAGGACGAGCGGCAGGGCTGGTCTTCGCCTTCGAAGGCATCTCCGGCGTGCGGGACGACTGCGGGACCGCACAACCACAAAGTCCCGGTCCTGATCTCGCCTACGCTCAAGCACAGCCCGGCTGAGGTTCACCTCGTCGGGGTGGACTCCCAGGGCAATCGCTTCAAACTGCTAGCCGACGGCACCGGCGACCGGCCTCGACTAGTCAAGCCCAAATGCGCCCCCCCTCCCCCGCCCATGCTCCGCTGTTTCCAGCAAGCCTATGGCGTGGACGGCATCGACGACGGCCCGGAGGTCAACGGGGACGGGGTCAAGAGGTCGGGGAGGGGTCCGGGCGCAGCGCGGCCGTGTATCCCTCCGCCGCAAGTGCCTCCGGCGCCCTCGGCCTCCTCCAACAGCACAACCACCCCAACCAAAATGGCCAACGGCAGCGCGTCCATCGGCGTGACCTCCTCCAAGCTGACGCTGAGGCGGACGCGGCAGCACATGGAGCGCGTGCCCCCGGACAAGGTCAGCAAAGAGGCCCTGCTGGAGTGCGCGGAGAGTCTGAGCTCCGCCCTCTACAGCAGCGCCGACG
The DNA here is from genome assembly GCF_052324685.1 of Brachyhypopomus gauderio. Lineage (NCBI taxonomy): Eukaryota > Metazoa > Chordata > Actinopteri > Gymnotiformes > Hypopomidae > Brachyhypopomus > Brachyhypopomus gauderio. The sequence goes on from NW_027506890.1 coordinate 1,584,575, forward strand.
CCCCCTCCAGCACCCACGTCCTGGACGCTGGCCACCAGCTGCTGGACTACTGCTCGGGCTACGTAGACTGCATCCCACAGACACGCAATAAATTCGCCTTCCGTGAGGCTGTGGGGAAACTGGAACTGAGTCTTCACGAGCTGCGAGCATCCTCCACGGGTGGGGGAGGGGTGCAGGGTGGAGCTGGAACAAGCCCCGCCCTGGAAAACTTGCACTCTTGTATTAAAGAAATCAGTGACGTGGTGCAAAGGTAGCTAGTGGGTCCCCATATCCCCAATTGTTAAACTACCCAAAAGTTTTCAAATAAATGTTTTTTTTTTTCCTTTTTAAATATTTTGTTGAATTGATTGGAGACAAAGAATATACTTGGGAAAAGTACCTCAGTAAAATCACTACAAATGCTCTCTCGCTGTCTCTTGCTCGCTCTCTCTTTTGGTCTCTCTTTTGTTCTCTCTCTTTCTTTCTCTCTGTCCCTCTCCCTCTCTCTCTGATTGTTTACAGTTGACTTGCTAAATCGTCAGTTGGGAACATGGTTCTAAACTTGTATATAAGCTCACTGTCCGCAGCCAATGAGAAATGGTCCTTTTGACCCAGGAATGGCCACAAACTTCGTGACCCCGTTTAGAAGAGCCTAAATTTGAAAGGGCGGGGACTAGTCATCCTATTTGTTCTTTCGCATATTTATGTGAAGACATTAGAGAGATTTCTGCGTGTCATGGCTGTCACACTAAACAGTTCTTCTCACAATAACTGGATATTGTCTCAGTACACACGTCCTATAGCAGTAGAAGCAGCCAGAGCAGGATTAGGCTCAGCATACACCATGTTAGCAACGCTGAGCCTTTCAACATGAATGTGTGTTTCATGCAATCAGTGTCACCTCTAATATGATTTCATGGATCTGTTTACAGAGTTTGCAGCATTTGAAAAGAGCTTTCAAGGGTTCTACACGTATGTTTCTGTGCGTTTCTGAGGGCACAGTGCCGTTTACTCATAGGAAGAGGGTAAATGACTGGGTATATGTATATATACTACTGAAATGGCCTTGTAAAGGATGCCATAGAGTGTCATGTCTGTCGAAGTTGGTGCATTTTATTTAAATGGCCTATAAAGATTGGCAAATATACACCCAGGTCATCTCTAGTTCAGTCTATTGGGGTCTTGCAATTCAATAAATCCAGATGTTATTTATTTATAGAACCACAATCAGTTAGAAGACGTAGGAACACTGACCAAACATTATTCAACAAACACACATATCACAATCTAAAGAGGCCAGGTAACTAGTGAATGCTAGGGCATAAAGAACTGGTCAAAAATAACTGTGAAAGCAAACGTGCATGGCAGAGATGATCAATACCGTCAATCATCATGTTTGATAATTGCTTCCAGACAAGGATTTCTCCCATTTGTAGTGTTAATAAAGCATTAGATTGTGGTGTACCAGGCATGCTTGTGCCCGGACACACAATTTGTAACTTGAAATGCTTTGCATAGGGTAAGATGTATTTTTTATATCAAATATCATACATTGTCCAGAATTATATACCAAGATATAGTACATATACAATGTTTATATTTTACTTAGAGGCACGAATATTGATTTAATTGCATTCGTTGATCTCGTGCTTACGTCCATGCCTCCCAAGTGAGGAGACTTCCTACAAATAACCAACAAGTGTAGCACCTCACCCGACAGCTGGTGTTTGTTGGAGAATGTTGCGTCAGTGAGGCCAGGCTTCATCTCAGAGGCGTACTAGTGTTTGTCCAGGTTGAACACAGGCACAACACCGCACTGTGACTGCACACAAATAGCAGAAGAACACCAAACACACTGCAACCACACTACTAGATATGACTCACCCCACATACTGCCATGTTTATAGCACATTGACCTTTCTTTTTGTACTTTAGAATGTCCTCATGTGTAAACTTGAATTTTAAATTATTTTTTATTAAAAGCACATTGTTTTTAATGTTTTTGTATATATACTTGTGCGTAATTCTCCTATCCACAAAAAGCATAGGCAGTCATGTTTGTTTGGCTGTTGTAAAGTCCTGCAGTGGCTAGTAAACAAAAGGATATTGTTCCTGACAGGAAATAACTAAATGAAAACAAAGGTCATCACCAGAGAGCATCTACAACATGAATGTGTCCATCTTAAATGCAAGAACGTTTCATTGTTTCGTATGCCTTGGTCTGTCATCAGAGTCATAAGTATTCATTTCACCCTTTTTAAAATATTACATTACATTTCAATATTACAATATTACATTTTAACATTCAGAATCCAAAATCTAAGTAAGATTACAGATGTTCTGCAAAACAAGGTGCAATTCTCTCTCTATCTCATAAAGATATCATTTGTATTTTTTACACTGGATGCTGTTTTAAAGCATAGCTGTTTATGCTCTTGCCTTATGTAAACAATGGGATGCAGTGTGGAAATCTGTGCTGTGTTTTCTCTGTTCATCTCTGATTTATTTCAGCTCCTCTAGCAGAGCAAAATGTGTTTACCATACTTTAAGTCAACAGATTGGGATTTCATCAGATTTAAAAGCCCAGTTCTGTCTTGGTTTGGCCATTAGTCTCTGCCCTACACAAGTGCACTGTGCCTTTTGTGAGAGATATTGGTTACAAACTGAACTGTTGTAAGTAGATTGTAAAGATGACATTGAGGAGCAGTTATTCTTTTCAAATTTGAAATGTTTGACTCATCAGGGGGTTATAAGGTGTACGACTTGAACAGAAAGATGTGCAATGTTTTGTCCTGTATCAGATAAAAATATAAGGCTTTAAAGCCTATTTCTTTGCTGGTGGATTTGTTCATTTGTTGCATATAGTTGGATTTGCCACATACTAACCGAATGTCCATCTCAGTCAGAAATACGCTGCGTATTTAAAAGAAAGATAAAAAAAAAATCTATAAACAGAAGTATAAGTCTATCTAAACTATCTTATACTATTATAAAATTACAAGTAGAGACCATTTCACAGTAGGCAGTGTGAGGAGTTTGGCCTGTTTGCGCATGAATTTCAGGGAACATTTTGAAACATCAAAGCCTTTAAAACAGTGTATTTTCTATTGGCCCTGTTGAACTGCAGTTCCACTGAATTGGCCCAGGTAGGGTAGTGTTGTGAGGCCTTGTCCTGACCACGCACCATCCTCCGTCCCTCTCATTAGACAGCCTTTATTCTAATTCACCATCTTCGTTTTTCACCATATTTATGAACTGTCTACGAGAAGAATGTGTCCAGTCTGTAAGGTTCATGCATTAGACAGCCTGAATTACTCTCTTTTGTGGGTTTTCTCACATCTGTGGATGGGTTAAACAGAATTTTGCATACTTCTTGAAAGCGTCTTTAGGTATCATATGTTTCTACAGGTTAAGTCCCAGACAAATGAACAATCAGTACATACTGTACCACACTTCATTTAGGACCTGTTTAAGCCCTGGTTTTCACTCCGCTTTTTCATTTTGACACTGTCTTTTTAATTTATTTTTCAGTTTTATTTATCATTTCTTTTTTTATTGAATCCAGGAAATCACATTCTTGAAGATTGTCTTTTGTATGGTAAGTTTTTAAGTTTGTAGATTTTTTTTATGTAGTTTTTTATTTTATTTTATTTTTTATGTAAAACATGTATATGCCAAAGGCCACCTCTGCAGTCCTTTAAGTGCAATCTCAAACTGAACACTCTTAATTTTGAATATGTGAATTTTAACAGGGATTTAAAAGGCAGAGGTTGACAAATTAACAGTATTTTTCTGTTATGTAAAAAGTATATTTTGTGTGATTCTAATTTAAAGCTCACTTTTAATAGCATATTACTGTGAAGTGCTCCCCCAGTGTTAGACTTGATGTAAATAATTAAAAGGGTTGAAGCTGACATTTGTGAGGCATGTTTTTATTCCTTTATTTAAAAGTACAACATGTTCTTTATAGAAGTGTACAGTTATAAACTTTAACGCATTCACTGAGGTTATGCGCAATACCTATTTCACTTAAATACTAAAGGATAATTTTTTGTGCAGCCAGTCCATTGCAGTTGTGCATTGCTAGTGGTTATGGAAATAACAATAATTAGTTATTGCATGAAAGCAGCCTTAAGGGTTTACCCTTGACTTGAGGAGTATCAGTTTCACCCACACTGTTTTGTTTTGTGTTTGTTTTCTGACTGCTGTATATGATCTGCTGCCTGTTATGTTAGTGTGTAGCGTCTTTCTCACAAAATGTGCATTTGGATTGATATATAGGTCTTTCCATTTGAGGACCAATTTGACAGGTTACACATTCCTAAGTAATGCCATTTATTTATCCTGTGTCAATTAAATTACTATATCTGTAGTGGTTTATTGTGAGCAATCATATTTTATTTAACACTTTATTGAGAAATATTGAGCTAATACTATGGAATGCAAAGTTTATGAATTACAGTTCTTGCAGACACCTTTGCATTGTGGATAGTATGCTACTGCAATTAACCTGCTCGTAAAGATATACCTCGCATATGAGACTCAACTCTGAATCAAAGTAACATATCTAAAGGTTAATTTATTAATTCTAGCTGATTTGGACAAACCATTGACACTCTGAAACATGACAGGGGTTTGTCAAAGCTTTTCCAATGGCACCAACTCACCCACCGGGGCATCTTTTTGAACGTTTTGTACCACACGAACTGATGGGGGCAGCATTGCTCTATCTTTCAAACATTCCTCTCATTTTATTTTCAAGGATTCCAGGCAGTAACCGCTTCAACGTTCACGTCGCTCCTCTCCTTGTGTGTGTGTGGGGAAATGAAAAGGCTGTGAGCCGCAGGGTTGCTGCTGGCTTCACGTTGGGTTAAGTTACACGACGGCGGACCGCCACACACACAACCTGAGTTGGAGCGTTTCTTTAGTGGACAGAGAAATGAGTTGGGGAACGGACCTGTGGGTAAGAATATATATTTTATAAAACTACAGTAGTCCATTGTCGGCACTTAAAGAAGTCTTCACGACATTTTGGTGCAATTTGAAGAGGTGTTGCTGGCTGCTACCTTGACCAGTATTAATCTCCCATGTTGGCTGTCGTGATGACAACATGCGGGCACGCCGAGCTAACAGCTAACTTTACCCCAGAAACGGTCTTCAAACAAAGGACGGGATTAATGGAAGGTGACTTGTCTTGAGTTTGTGGTCGTCCTCGTGTGTAGCACATCTTTAATCAAAGATCATTTCCATCCGCGGTTCTCGTAAACGCCGTGAAGACGGGTTATTACACCAACCATACGCGCGGTGTCTCGGGTTTTCACACCCCGCTCGGCGATAGGTGGGGAGGGGACCCGATTTTGTGACCAGCTTGAAGTGGCGTTTAGGGTTTTTTTTTTTGTTTGTTTGAATGTTTTTTGTTTTATTTCTTTTTCATCGTCTCTTTGAGAGTTTATTTTGAAAACATCTTCAGTAATACCGAAGCATTGTGTCTTGCGTGGTTGGTGGTTGTCAGTGGCCGAAACAATGCGGATACGGTCTCGGTGTTTCTTCACCGAGGTGTATCCAGTATCCACACACCAAAGGTGGATAACCAGCTTTATTCAGCACGCTGTGTTTAAACTAGAAGAGCTTGACTAACTTGACGATTCTTTTGGCTATAAACGTGCCAAACCATTTGTGCTTCCGTTCAGTTAAGTCTTTTAGACGGTTTCGACTAACGTTGCCCTTCATTAATACCCTTATCATGAGTCCAAAAATAAATATTTAAAAATATATGTATCTTTATTCATCATGAGTCATGTTTTCATGCATGTTGTTATCAGTGTGACAAGAGTGGTCGTAACAAGCATCGTCTTGTCACGACTTTTACCTCCAAGGAAGGACAATGAACCCCTCGGAAAACAGCCCCGGTTACAGGGGTGTTGCCCCCTCCCCGCCGGGCTGCCTCCACGTCTGACTCAGACACACCGCTCCAGGCTTTCTGCGTCCACCTTTGATAAAGCACAAACCGAAATTAAAATACAATTTTGAGGTTCTCTGTATTAAATCTAAGCCCTTGCATTTCCACCAACCCCAATTTGTCTACAAAGATCTGCTGTACATTTGTATATATATTTTTTGTTAAAGGCTTAACACATTAAGTATCAATAACCTTCACTTTATTGTATATCCATAGCTATTTATGGTTGTTCTGTGCTGGTGTCGTTAGGTACTTTCTTATCTATGTTGCACTGGATCTGGCCTCATGTATTGTGTGTTTGTCCAGAGTTAGTTCAGGAAATTCGTACGTCCTTTAGAAAAGAACAAACAGTCATTACCGCACGTTTAGAACAACTAATCAGTGGCACTTGGGTGTGGAGCTGGAACCACATTAGTGCTTGCATGTAAGGAAGCTGTGTGTACAGCCAGGCCTGATATCCACCTTGACGAGCGCGTGATGCGGACGGGCCCTGGGTCTTGGCCAGCTGCAGGTGCAGGGGTTGGGAACCTCTGGATGTGTATTGCCCAGGTGTAACTTGGAGCTGCGTGGGGAAACGGCACCATCAATTCGCACGGAGACGTGGCACTGGAGGTGCTGTCACACGGCCAGCTGTGGACACAGGAAATGGACACGGCGGCGCTAAACAGTCGAAAGACGAACCACAAATGAGCAGCAAGAAAGCTTTGGGTTGAGCTGCCCTGGGGCTTCAGTCTCAAAACGTGTTTGTTGCTCATAAACTGCAGCCCTAGTCCTACCTCACACACCACTGTGTGTACATGAAGGAGGACGTATCACGCCGTGGGTGTGCAGTGCCGGAGTGGAGAGGCAGTATGTATCATTTGTTTATATGATGGTTTGCCTGTACTTATGGCAGACCGGTTAGACCTGTTAGAACACTTGCTGCGCAGGAATAGAGATTTTGAATTTGCATGTGTGTCCTAATCACATTGCAGTGTTGGCTTAATCATCATCAGGAGGTGAGTACTGTGTGCAAAATCTTTTGTTTGATATGAGCACTCAGTATGGAAGAATGGTGCTTAATTTATCTTATTTATTTATTCTCAAAAGCAAATGTGCTGTGTGTGCAGTCATGATGCACTGTTTGATTTGTGGACAGAGGACAAGGATCTTCAGTCCGGGTGGACATTCATAAGGTTTTGTTTAAAACGGCCCATTCATATAGATCTAAGATCTAGTTTTTCCATCCGTCCTACAATGGGCTGCAAAAAAAATCTTGCTCTAGATAAACAAAACAGTGATTGTTTAACCTAGTGAACAGTTGAGTGATGAAGAGTCTGAGTCAGTTGAGGTAACGGTGGGAGAAGCAGGCACCTTTCAGGAGTGCTCTGGCTCTGATCAGCTGGTGTCTCCTTGTAGTGCATTTAATGGCAGATGTTCACAGATTAGCTTTGAAACCATTAAATAAGCTCAGTGGGACTTTGTTAGCTTTAACACCTGCCCATTGAAAGCAGGAAGTATGGCCTGGCCATGCTGATAGGTGAGCTTAAAAATAAAGCATCGTTCAATGTTCAGATGAGCTTAAGATTTTGCAATGGTGACATTGAAATCTGGTGGGGTTCTATGAGAAACAAGTAAGAAATAATTGTCTATGTAAGAGACCTACAGCCAGCATTGGAACATCAGAAATCTCCATCAATTTTCAGTGTTTTTGTCCATTTGGTGGCCATTTGCCTGAGTATGACTTGTGGTTTGTTTGTAATTTTGGCTTTGTTTCAGTATTCCTTTTGTTCACCAGTCTTGATGTCTTAACACCTGTGACTGCATTGGCTTTGTTTAGGAGCAGTGGTTGCTAGTAGTAGTAAAGGTAGTAATTGTTACCTGGGGGTCTGGCAGGTGAGTCTCACCCTGGAGATTCATGCGTGTGCCAGATCTGGTAGTGCTGTTAAACGTACAGTGTCCTTACACACAGTCATGGAACTGCACAGGTTGGGAAACGGCTCATTTGAATTTGTCCTTGCATTTTAAATATTGCGCACATGCTACAAGATGTTTTGTTGGTCTATCTGCTGCACATTTTCTGATTACTTATAATAACACAGGAATATGTTGTATCTGCAAACCACGTTTTATGTGCTACTCCTCGCCTATTTGAATTCACTCCTGGCCTTTTTTAATGCCCAGAGAGGTGGGCAGCCCTAGCCCTGCGTCCGGGGAGCAGTTGGGGTTAAGTGCCTTGCTCAAGGGCACTTCAGTCATGGCGTTGGAACTGGGAATCGAACCTTCAACCCTCCTGTAACAAAACAGGTTCTCTAACCACCAGACCACGACTGCCCCCATTTTATACAAGAGAGTTCCCTTTTTAATCTGGCTTTAACCATTTAGAAAATATTAACCACAGGTGTTTCAGTTCTTGTTTCACTTTAGAGATTATTAAGAATGGATAATGACATATGTCTAAAGCAGTGCAGTACTGTATATTTTGCTGTTTGATGTCTTCAGATTCCTGTCTCAAACCTTCATCGCACATGTAATCGTCAGTCTTTTCTCTAGGTGTTACTTCACCAACTCTAAAGTGATGTTGATAATCCGGCCCAGATTAGAATTACTGAGAGACTCTTCACACTGTCCCAGGAAACACAAGCTCGTGCTGTTCTGTGTTCCAGCCTAAAGATCTTCACAAGCAGGGCTTTGTAGTTCATAATCCTCTTGCCCTGTGCTCTCCTCACTCTCTGGCACTCTGTGAAAGGCTTGCAGCTGGGCGTAAATGTGGGCCTGTATCGCATAACAAAGATTTGATTCAGTTTTGATGTCAGAGTTGACATGAAGAGTGACGCATAGATGAAAATTGTTATGATGGACTAATTGGATGGGCTTTGGTAAGTGTAGTGTGGAAGACCACCATGCTGTGATGCATTCTGACCAATAGAATGGTTTATCCACACAGAGAGGCGATTTGTACTGATCCATCGGCAAGCTAGCAGAACCTCTAGCTTGCATTCACACTGCAGAGATCTGGCGCAAGGGGAAAAATATGTTGTATAGTCAAAAAAATAAATGTTTAGTAACAAAAGTTGGCTGAACAAGCAGAATCTTCTCTGATTGTCTGTGTGCCGCTTCTGTGATGGGTCTATCCAAAGACAGCTGTATCCTGGCTCTGATTCTTCATCTGTACTAGCAGAGGGGAAAGTGATAGCAGCAGGATCTCTGCTAGTCTAAATCACATCTGCTCTGTTTTGAGGATCCACACCTGCCTCTGGGCTGTGGTGCTTAGACAAACTGAAATGCTTAAACGTCATTTTGACACTGCACACAAATTCCAAACCCTTTAGAGGTCGTGAGTCACTTTATCCATATTGGACGTGATTCACTGTCACTTCATTTTACAGAACTCACTTGGGGTGGGATAATTTAACTTGGAAAATTTTCAGCACTTGGTATCGGGCTAATTTAATGTCTGGCCTTTTTGCCAAATTAAGCACAGGAAGTTGGTGTGTTTTGGAGTATCCTACATTTGGTGCAGTCATTTCTGCACATCTGTGAAAACAAAATTAAGCTTCTGTGGTTTCCATGTATTACAGTACTCTATTATGGCTTCATTAATTAGTTAACTGAATTCTAAAACATTGTGTTGTGTTGACGATTAGGAAGATTTGCACTTACAAACTTGTCAGTGGAGAACAAAGCAAGAGGTTGGAGATGAGGCAGTGAAATATAGACTTAATGAACAGTTTTCCATTATAGCAAGACTAGTCAAGATTGATGGTGTGTTATACCCTAAGTAAATCATCCATGACGTTGCATACTTTGTAGGCTAGTAGTTAAATGGTTTGCCTTTTCTCTTCCTCTGGTGTATATGAAAAAAACCTTGGTTGCCAAGTAGAGCATTTTTTGTCAACCAATCCTTCTGTGCAAGGAATTCAACTTGAGCCCACGTTGTATGTATGTTGCGTAACCCAGGAAGATCTGGCAGCATCACACGACGGACTCCGCCACCTACCAGGCCTTCCGTCTCGCAGCCGGAGAAACCTTTGAATGTGTTGCTTTAATAATTCATCAGCTCTGGACCTGAGCTTTCTGTCTCCATTGTTCTCCTCTCAGGAACGGAGGGGGAAATTAATTCAGGCTGAGTTCAGGCAGGCTCTTTGGGAATTGGCCGAATCTCTGCATGGAGGGGTAATGGAGTTTATTGTTCTCAGACTCCCCCATTCACATGTACAGGGCCCCTCAACAGGCCTGACGGATCACACGGCCCTGTTTACAGAGAGAGGGGAAAGAAACACGACCAACCATGCTGGACTTTCTCTTTTTTTTCCCCCATCCTCTCGTCACCTTTGTCAAGATGTCGCACATTGCTTTGTTTGCTGCCCGTTAAAACATTCCCACAAGCGTGCAATTAATCGCAGAGATATCCGCAATGAACTTGGAATGTGCATTCACTCACCTTGATTGTTATTTCAGAGACAGTTTTACACTTTCCTCACAGAAATCCCCTGCCTAGCAAGGGAAGGTTTGCGAGAGCCTCACTGACCTGCATACCAACATAGGGGGAACGAATTTTGGGTTTGTATAAGATGGAATGGGCTTCTTTGTTTCCAGCTAGGCTCTGTTCGCCCAGTGCAGCATTCTTGGTGCTCTTCAGATTTGAATAAGTCACTGTCAATTCTGCTTTTCACTTAGAATTCATATCAGGTTCAGTTCCTCCGTCTCTTTTGGTCTGACGGTGTCTTGGCTCCACCTTTTTGTGAGCTTGGTTTTAAAGTGTTTTACAGCCATGCCTGAGTACTTTACCTAGCAGGAAATGGGAGCGTCCTGCTGTTACATGGTTATTCATTAAAAGGGAGCATGTGACCCACTTATGTTGGGTTGGTGGAGTCAGACACTGTTTGACTAATCACACTTTACCTCCATCTGTCCATATAACGTTACTGTGCGCTATAGGTCATTGATTTTCATTATTTGTAGTGTTCCAGTCACTTTTTTTTGTAGCATGTCATTACAAACAAATGGAGTTCATATTCTGGCATATAATGACCTGTCATTTGTGCTGGGAGCACAGAGGGTTTAGCACACTGGTAAGATTCTATTACAGTAGAATGCCAGGGATGGTCACATTTGATTGACTCTCCCATTTGCCCTGGTGTCCTTTTCCCTTTTATCAGGCAGAGAAGGGAGAGAGCACCACTTCTTCAAAGTCACCTTCGGAACGCTATCTGCATGGGGGTGGGGGCTAATTTCTAGGCTCTTGTGTCTTTAAACTGAGGTTAAGTCGGTACAGGAAGTGGGGGTGGTGTGTGTGTCAGCCCCCTCCTTTCCCAAATCTCTAGCCAACACAAAGGGGCCGTCTTGCAGTACAAACTGCTCTTAATTAAACGGCCATCAGAGATGAGTTGCAGCAGTGGTGTCCCTCTCCTGTAACCTCTCCAGATGTTTCTAAATCAGCGTGAGCTTCCAACATGGCCATGCTAATGATTTCCAAATGATGTCCGCCTCATCCGCCCCCGCCCGTGATAACGCTGCTGTACTGGTGCTGCCCCATTGAGAAATAAAAAATGCAGCTTTTCGAGCATTCAGCCTCGTTAGCCTTATTAAATCTGAACGTCACGCTGTCATTTAAGGAGAATGTGGCACAAGAATGCGCATCGCAACTTCAGATTTTTCTGCACTTTAACGTCAGTGGTTCTGCAAGATGATTCATGATTCATGTGTTACAGTTCATCAGCTTTACAGTTTTCAGCTATATAATCTATTGCATTCTGTTTGGACACATAGAGGAATGTGTACGGCAATGCGCCAAGCTATGCTGAAACACTTATCTTGTGCTTATGCTTGGGTTCATATATACTCCCCTCTAAGCCATTACATTCTTATGGCAAGGAAATGCTAAAGGATAAAAAAAATGTCTGTCCTGAATCCTGCCAATGGACATCTATAGATGCGTTTTTATAGTGTTCCTTTTAAAGAGGTCTTCAGCAAGGGGCAGAGCTCCGTGGCAGGTGATCTGGACAGTCCTGCTCTGTGTGGGGAGGATTCTGGGCCTTTTGAGTCCTCCTGTTCTCGCTGGGCTCCAGCCAGACATGGCGCTTCCTCCTCTGCTCAGGCAAATGGTGCCGCTCACCTGTGGCCCAGGTGTCGTCCCAGTGCCTGTCTGTTGACCACTGTGCCTCATGGTTGTAATGGTATTCACATCTACGTTCGGTTTGCCCGTTTTGCCTCATTGTTGTTTTCTGTCTCAATCTCTATATATCTCTATCTATCTAATATAATATTTATCTAATATAAAATAATATATGCTGTGTGTGTGAAGTGAATCACACGTACACATAATTTCCATTTCTAATTATGCTATTTGGAAAATAGCAAGTAGGATCTGTTTTTAGACTCAGAACAGCTGTTACTAATCTTGGAAAGCATGTAAAGGAAAAAAAAAATCCCATGTAATGCAGACTTCTGCGTAGAGCTCCTCTTTAAGGTGAAGGTAACGTTTGGGCCTGGACGCCTGGCCCGGCACGCGCCACCGGCAGCAGTGTCTGCTCGGAGAGTCCGCTCGGACCGAGGCACCACGCCGACTCCTGGAGGCCTCGTCCTCCGTGGTGTCTCCAGCGATGCAGGAAGGAAGCCTGTCCCTGCCTTGGCCTGCCTGCCAAAGCCCTAATCTGTTGCGGATGTTCGGAGACTCTCCGTGTCCCCCTCCTCACAGAGGAGGATCTGTTACAACAACCCCATGACTTCAGCTCGGTGTCTCGTGAGACGCAGGGCTTCCCGCCCTTCAGGGCATCGGCCTTGAGTGGCCGAGTTTCTCACTAACATCTCCCTTCTCACTCTTTTTAAGGGTGAATCTACGTCTGAGTTTGTTTCACGTGTATTTGTCAGGAAAGGCACTGTAAGATCCCTTAAGAAGGATCAGGAGAGGTGTGAGTCGAGTGTTGCTCATAGTTTATCCGGTTTTACTGCAAGGCTCGAGCCTGACAGGAAATGAGGTGGCCTGCTAGAGATGATTGGTGGAATTTGGCTCTGATTGTGCTGCGTATAGCCTTAAATGAGCGCATCACGCCTGAATCATTTGGCCTGGTTTGGTATGATCTCCTCGCTGGGCTGCACCAAGAAAGGCTTCCTCTGGGTCTAATGAAATGTGCACTGGAGTGTGTTGGATGAGGTGCTAGTGGGTTTGGGTTGTATTAGCAATGCTTCAGAAGCCATTAGATGAAGGAGGTGCAAATAATGTGAGGTGTTGACAACACTGTCAAAGGGTGAGAACTCACTGAGGTTGACAGGGTTGGTGGGGGATCTTTGAAAAATTAAATCTGACAAGTGTGTGGAAATAGCAGCAGTCTGTTTGTCACTTTTGTTACTTCAACAAGTTATGTGGTGGAGTGTGTGTGTGTGTGTGTGTGTGTGTGTGTGTGTGTGTGTGTGTGTGTGTGTGTGTGTGTGTGTGTGTGTGTGTGTGTGTGTTTAGACTAGACTCCAAGTGTGGGCTCTGGCCTTCTGAATAATGGTGACTTCCAGGAAACGTTTTACCTGCCCTTGTCGGTCAGAATACCTAAACAAACATTAAACTGCTTCACCTTTTGGGCCTCCTGTCTATGACACAGCAGCATTCCATGTAATGTGCTTGCTGCCCACAAAGATGCCTGAGTAAAAATATACAAACATGCATACTTTTGCAAAGAAAAGTAAACTAATTTAAAGCAGGAAATCTCTTTGGAATTTATTGCTGTTTCCTACCATTAATCTCTCTGAGATTTTATCTAGTGCAATGCAAGCATGTGATTATTAAAGCTCTTTAAGGTTTATTTACACAAAGACATAAACATTGTAGCTGCATTATACATTGCTTTTACTGACAACGCATCCTGGGGAAATCAATTTAAATGAATGTATATGTATATAGCAGTAAAGAGCTGCCCCTCTGTAACCTCTAACCACATGACATTTTTACCACGATGCATCTGTCTGCCTTATGATCCAGTCTTCCTAGTTTTGTCCGAGTCTGCACTAACCTGACCAAGATCAGGAAGCATCAGCATTAATTAACTTAAATCTTTTAATGACTTCAAATAAGCCCACTGCTTTGTGGCCAACTGCTGTGAGTGCAGGATCAGATGTCGGCGTTTTATGGTAACCACAGCCGAACTGTTGTCAAATAACACAACGGTCACTTATAATAGTCACTTCTGTGTTTGTGACCGCATATTGGATTCATACTAAGTCGACCAAATACTAAGAATGCCAGATTGACAGGAGAAGTTTAGGAGAAGTTACTGCTCATGACCAAGAAGTGATTCCCTACCATGACAATTAAGGACCATCTCCACCTGAACAGGTGACACGTCAGTACGAGTTGAATAGGATCCTCACGTCCTTTCTGAGCAGAAGTGTCGGGTGGAGTGGGCACTCCTGTGCAGGGCATTGCTAGCGAACCTGAGGATCATCTTCTGATCTTATGGTGGCTGTGGACTCTTGCCACATGTCTGGCGGTGGTGTTATTCGACCCAGTGTGGTCCAGCTAAGCTGTGTACCTCGCAGTTACTTTTCATTCGATTGGAAACCGCCACCTCCAGGTGCCTTTGGGCCTGCGGTGGCGCCCTGCTAGCAGTATGTGGTGTCCATCCGCCCCCGCTGTCCTGGTGTGGTTACCAGCACCACCCACGTGAACATTTGAAGATGAGTGTGTAGACGAGTAGATGTATTATGACTCAATTTAATTATATGTCGCATTGCAACATCGTCTGGTTTATTATGAAATGGGTACGTTGAATGTTGACGTTTGCATGTGCACAAATACCTGTTTGGTGCGTACTGCGTTTAATGGCTAATGCTGCTAACGGTAACACTGGTTGCTAAATTTAACATGTCTGCCTGTGTGAACTGGCCTGAAGATACAGCCTACACTCCTGCTGCTTCCCAGAGGAACGTGTTAGTCGGGCTGTGCCCTGTACAGAGCACTGAAGCATTATCATGAGTTAGTACTCATGAGTTAACTTTCCAAACAGAGGTGTGTGTGGGTGGATGTCTGCATATGTACGTGTGCTTCTCCGTCTCTGTTTTGTGCCTCTCGTCCGCTTCTCCACCCTGCACGCTTCATTCTCTGGCTCAGAAACAATCATGACCTCACCATCTCCAGGACAGATGGCCGAGGGGTCAGCCGCTGTCTGCTCTCGGCCGCCCTACAGCTGAGGGCCAGTAGTGGTGCCAGCTGGGCCCCTTTTAAGCCTGAAAAACATAGCCTGACTCTTTTTTTCCTTTTCTCTCTGCCGTCTTTCGACTTTGCCATGTGGTAATTACACATGTCACTGTGGCGGTCAAGTAGCCACACTGTGTTTCTGCCATATTCTGTTCTAAGCTTAGGAGCTTCCTGTGGTTTCTGCATCAGCTGTAACATTTAATTACAGTAGATAATTCCGTTTCATTGAGCAAATGTGATTTATGAGCGACCAAGAGACATTCTGGCTCTTTATAAAATATGTTTTCTAGTACATTGTGCATGTAAGTACACCAAAAATATAATTACTTCAATGTTTAAACATATAACTTTAGGCCACAGGCATAAGAAAAGTGCTTTCCTCCGACATCTTTGGCCTGTAAAAGGGGAGAGCAGTGCCTGCACAGCGCAGTACGAGTATCTGTGTACCTTCTGCCTGCATCTGCGCCCCTCCGTTCACGTCCGTATGCGCATGGACAGAGCTGCAGGTTTAAAGGGAATGACTTCAGCCCTCAGCTGAATGGCTAACGTCCTGCTAACGTCCTGTCTCCGCACGTTGTGGTTTGATGTAAAGGAGCATGAGGATTTATACACTGTCCATGGCCCCTCAGATGGTGACACACACACACACACATTTTTCACAGCCCCTGTGGATCTTGGCTTGGGGACGTCAGCAGTAGCGTTTGCTGTGTAAACATGCACTATGACCAGAAGCACACCAGGACCTGCCCACTTCCTCTCCAGTGGTGGTTTCCCGCTGAATGTAAACCATTTTTTTTGTTTATTGCCTTCTGCGGCTTTGTGATTGTGTTCTGATTTCAAAAGCCTGACACCTTGGGGAATTAAAAAATCATCACTTCTGCCGACCGCTGACCTCTGCAGTTATTCTTGAGAGAGAATTTCAGAAATTCAATTCTTCTTTCGAAGCCGCCAGTGTTTTTTTTTTTATTTTTTTTTTCCCTTTAGTTCACAATTAGCTTCTGCAAAGCCACACGATTGCCAACCACTTTGCAGTATGAGCATGACACAACACGTTTCTTAATTCACTCAGTGGCTGTGCCCTTGGGTTGCTCTTTGCCCCGTGGGCCGATCGCCAGAATGCGCGAGTTACGATCTGGACGTGAGGCGCATGTGATCTAATGCAAAGTGTCTGGAATAACCAGATACCGAAAATGCCCCCCCCCCCCCCCCCCCCCCCCCCCTCCTCTTCCTCACCACCTCTCTTGGCTTAATGTTCCAGCCCAGAACACAGCACTAAGGATCCGCAGAGCTGGTGTTTACCCAGCGGCCCCCCCTGAGGACCTCCCTGCTAGGGCTTCCTGTATCCGGCTATCGCTTTCAGCTTCAGTCTTGTGCTTCAGTAAGCGTCCCGTCCATGGAGGACCGAGGCATGCTGTTTTAGTGCTCTTGAGTCATCGCCATATACAGACACCACTCTGACCCCGTGGCCCTTGTGCGTTTACGGCCCGAGGGTGGGAAAGGAAATGCCTTTGCAAAGGAGATCAGAGAGGATGTGAGGGATGATGCATGCATTTTGCTTAACACTTGGCTGAAGGAGAATTCCATCTCTCTGATCTTCTCTGCGTCCTCCGTGCGCTGGTAGTATGGAAAAATGCAAAGCTGAAGAATCTTTTGAAGTGCTAAATACCCTCAGTTGTGAATGTTTCCTTTTGTTGGACTAATATGATGACATACACTGCACATCTATCTAGGCTGAATACTGTGGGCTTGCTAGTGGTTTAAAACATGACGAGCACTTCTAGGCTAATTAATTCCAAAGCCAGGAAGTAAGGATTTGCTGACTTGGTCATTCAGAACGTTGAACTCGGTCCTTTTAGCCGATGCTTTCCAAGACCAGGATGTCTTTTGCTTTTTTGCTAACTGTTCAAAAAGTCAGGGTTCTTTTTGCTTTCTTGTTTCTTTCCCTTGTTTTCTTTTCATCCCTTAACCCCTTCCCCCAGCTTCCCCCTCCCCCACTCTACTCTTCTCTCTGCTGCTGGGATCCTCAAGGGCCTCGGCCCTCCGAGAGAGTCATGTTACCCTCACATTCTGGCCAGTTGGCGTCCTGGCCACGAATCCAGCGCCCGATTCCTCAGGTTCCAGCGAACCCCACTTGTCTCTGGCAACTCGATAGGCAGAGGGGCTTTCACTGCTTTATTCCGATATGATTCCCGTTGCGCATGTCGGTCGACCCGCTGCGTGGAGGTCCTGGGGAATGACGAGCGTTTCAGCTTTAAATAACCAGCAGGTTAGCGGAGGAGGATGTGCTGGGACTTCAGATTCACGAACCTTCTGGGTCTCTGTTCACCAACCCACTCACCCTCACTGGGAGCTTCCATCACCGCACAACCAGACCTGCGCCTATCGTTACGATCTACAATTCATTACGCAATCCAGACAGCAAAAACAATAAAACCAGACTGAAATCTGAACACGTCCACACTAAGCTGAAATTCGTTTGCGGTCGGATCGGTGCTGTGGAGATGATCCGATTGGTCCGTTACACTCGTTCTCTCGCTGCCCTTCTACAAATTGCTGCGTTGCTCTGCCCTTTCAGCGTTCGTGTTTAACACAGGAAACGAAAGCTGAGAACAGGCGTGTAAGGCGTCGGCCAGACTGGGGTCACGACCCCGCCTGGCACCGGGGCTCCTGACCAGACGATCCCCGTAGTTCTGACGTGCCCGCGTTCCCGCCTCGTGACGGTGCAGCCGCGCGTCACACATGGCTTCCATGCAAACGCAGCGATGCTGGGTTGCCGTGCAGCTCCTCCCCCTGGTCCTAGCTTCCGCAGACGCGCCCTCGTGTGTGTGCCGCCGTGCCTGGAGCAGCGCGCGGAGCCTCCGCTCATTGTGTTGTCCTCCGACTCCAGCCGCCCCGCTGGAACCCAGCAAGGCTTTCATGCTCTGGCTCCCTCTTGGACCCAACTTCCTGTCATTATTCAGCCCGAGGATGTTTTGTGCATTATAGATGTGACCCCTGATACGATTGTCTTGCAGGACTTTTGCTGGATGTGGTGTGGTCCATGTTTTCAGAACCATTTTGGGCCTGTTTGTGGAATTTGAACAACCTTTTAATGCCTTTCAACTCTTGTTTGTGATCTTTCAAGATCAAAATATATTTGTTTTGATAATTTTGCTCTGTTTTAGGGGAGGACAATCAACTGAAAAATGAAATGACGACTATTATTACTGTTAGTCCTTCTTGGGTAGGGTATCTTAATGTGTGTGTTTGTGCACGCGTGCACACACGAGTGATAGAAGGATGAATGAATTTTTAAAAGACACTGAAGAAACTTTACGAATGAGTTTTTTTTGTAGGCATCTGTTCTGTGGTGTAAACTGTGAACACAAGGCATACCATAGATTTATACATGACTTGTCACCTTTCTGATTGCCGGCAGTCAGACCTGCAAATAAGCTTTGTAAGTGGAAATTGAGAATTGTCGTACAAGCCACAGGAATTGCCCTACCAGATCTCAACATAAACAAACAGCTTTGCACAAGAAGGTGGTTTGGGGGGGGGGGAGAGACCAGGATGTCTGGAAAAATAGCAGACTCATAAAGTTGGAAGCAGCTCTGGTTGGAGACGCCATCCCTCAACATGAGGCTGGAAAGCTTGCGGACTGAGCTGAAATTCTTGGGAATCCTGCTAAGGAGACATTTAATTTCATCCACATTTCAGCCACTGCGTGCAAGCCCGTGCTTGCTTCTGTATCCTCTGTGCGTTGGAGTTCACACAGCAGGGGTCTGGAGCGCTCCACAATAGCCTTAAACCCAGGATCTGGATCAGGTGACTATAGGCCAGCCCCGCCAGGCACGTCGGGAACAAACGAATGCCACTTGTCAAAAAAGCAGAGCAGGTGTCGCATGGACTCGCGGCGTTAATTATTCATGATTGTGGAGCATTTGGAGGGATAGGTGATGTAAGCTGCAGATCGGTAGGGGGCACTGAGCATGTCCATCTGCCCCTGGCACCGACGTTGGCCCTCGGATAGAGGGTGTCCGCCTGCCCACCAGAAGCAGTATGCCGGCCTTGGAATTATTTTCCTTTGTTTCATCACACTGTAACACAACAGACTGGGATTGTCCTTGGAGCTGTGCGAAACGTTGTGCATATTGGCTGTCCACCGCCATCCGCGTGTGAGCAACTGTTTCAAATAACATTTGGTCGTGTTTTTCCACCCGTGCTATTTCACTGCATTATTCTGCTCCTATGTAATCTAAGACGTACATTTCCATGTAGGCAAACTACTTGGTTTTCTAAAAAGCTTCCCAAAGTATTTTCATGATTGCGTGGCGTTTTCATGAAATGTGGTTCTCACTTTATTTTTATTAGACTCAGAGTGTCCAATATATTGTATGTCTGTTAAAGGGAGATCAGATTTCCCCTCGTCGGTAAGAGGCCTGCGTGTGTTGAGGCTGAATCCCTGTGCTTCTGTCATCAAATATCTAGTGAGGCATTTCATCCAGAGAGAATCCTCTCCCAGGAAAGTATTCCACACTCACATGCCAGAAGAATCCCTCATCAGCACCACGCAGGTGCAGCACACCTATCCCACAAACTGCAGCAGGCTCTGACCTACAGTTAAAGAATTCATCACTGTGTTTTCCGTTTTGATGGAGAATTTTTTTGCTCTGCTCCTCCCGTCCTTGCCAACCCAAAGGATATTTTTTCCCCTCCCAGTGGTTCAGTCCGTCGGTCTCGGGCACTACATCTGGGACCCGGTGGATCTCCCCGTCCGCTAGACGCACCATCACCACAGAACCTTCAGTGACTCAGCACTCTCAAAGCTCATTAATTTGCTGGAACACATGTCAGTGTAGAGAAACTGCTAGACTGTCAAGAGGTTGATGATAATACCCCTAACAAACACTGAGACTATGTACCAAAACCAAACTGACTTCAAGGACTTTCAGCTCGGTGTCTGTCTACCCTAGCAGGGCCCCGAGCTTATCCAAAAGATCGCTTACATCAAAATGGACATCTTTTGTTCTAATGCTGCTTTGTCGAGTAACTTGACCCCGGTAAACTGAAAGAGATACCGAGCAACCATTTGCTCTCTGGTGTCAGACAGGTGCGTTGTGTTCTCTCTTCTCTAACCTGTACTTTCTGTTTGTAGCATGGTAGTGTTGCACATCGGAGTGGAACGCAGACTGCTCCCATTGTGGCCTATGTATTCAGCCACACCTGAACCAGGGAAACGCCTTTCTCAATCTGACCTCAGCCCATTCACGAGGGCTCGCCCGATTTGAGATGAGAGTTTTGCTGCCTTTCATGTTGCGTTTCCTTTTCACGCTGACCTGAGGTTTCACTGCGTTCTGCTTTTATTCATCACGTTCAGGTTTTGGAAAAGTCTGTCTGTCTCGTTTCGGCGTTAACCTGCAATCGCAGGTAACTCAGAAATGTGTCGGCAGGTGTGTTGCTGGGTGGAGCAGTCGCAGGTGTAGCGATACGCCGATATGCTTGATGTTGACTTTGGGTTGCACAATGCTTTAAACCCGTCCAAGCGTGTGTTTGTGCGTGCACACGTGCTCCTAGGTAGAACGGTGGCTTAATATGGGCAGATGGCCGTGGGCGAGCTGTTTTTTCCGCTCAAATGCAGAGACGGTCTCCCGCTAAAGTGTTTCCCTTCAGACGCTTTAGCCACAGGGGCCGGCACCAACTGCCTACTGGACTGAGAGTGATGTTCTGTCCTAGGCCCTCTGAGTAAACAGCACAGCGTCTTTACTGCACATCCACAAAACCTGCGGCTATCGGGCTGGGGATTTATGTTTCATCAGTGCCTGCTTGCTTTCAGATAGACTCTGCTCTGAAATGGCATGGCAGAGGAAGCTCCTGAGAATTATTATTATGTGTTTCGTAAGGCTCACTTAGTAGAATTTAAATGTGGATACAAACCTCCCATCAGTCTCTGTCGGACAGAAGAAGGTCGCACATCTGCAGAGCTAGTTGCCCATTCAGCATGACTAAAGTTAATGACCTGCTCTGCTGGGCCTACTGTAGGGGTTTAACACCTGACTAATGCCTAATATACTGACATTAAGACCTTCACTAAAATTAGCAATGAAAAGACTCCCTCCCTCCCTCCCTCTCTCCTTCTCTCCCTCCCTCCCTCCCTCCCTCTCCTTCTCTCTCTCTCCTTCTCTCCCTCTCTCCCTCATGTTCTTGCTCCCTCACTCACCACTGCAGACCCATGTGCAGGATATTTGTCTTCTGACAGCCATTCAGTGCCATCAGGAAATATGCGATATGTTGAACTGTTGCAAAGGGAAACCTTTAGGTGACCTTCAGGCGTTTTGGGCAGGGTAACGTCTACAGAGACGGGCTGAGAGTGAGGCTGCCTTAGCGCTCTGATGAGGAACAGATTTGGTCCTGGCACATGGAGAGACCTCCCGAATGTGGGTGACTGACCTCTGTACACCTGTCTACATGTGCAGACAAGGAAGAATCTGGCACGTTTGCCTGTATCTGTACTGCGTGGCCAGTGCCAGTTCCCAGCGTAAGGCCTGTCTATTGTTGGGCTCTGTGAGTAAAGCTGCTGGATGCGTCGTGCCTCGGTCTGTCCCACAGAAGCGGCGCCAGACCTGCACGGTGGAGGGGCTTCCCAACAGAGCGGGGGGCACCGTGAGGAAGACTACACGCCCACTCGCCCTCCCTCTCTCCCTCCCTCTGTCTCCTCCTCTCCTCGTCTCATTGGGGGATACTGACGAAGGAAGACTTGCTCTAGTGAATATGCTGCCTTAGGGGTCTTCTGTCTGAATACTCTCTCTCTCTCTCTCTCTCTCTCTCTCTCTCTCTCTCTCTCTCTCTCTCTCTCTCTCTCTCTCTCTCTCTCTCTCTCTCTCTCTCTCTCTCTTTCTGTCTCCTTCCTTTTATTTGTTCTTTCATCCTTTGTTTCTGTCTGGATCTTTCTCTTCGACTGGATCTCTTCTTCCTCCCGCGGACTCCTCCAGGCAGACTACCCCTGGCTGACCTAGGCCCAGTGTTCCTGCACAACCCTTTGGGATCTGGCTCTCTCAGAACAGACAGGTTTCCAGTCAGTGATGACTGATCAGTTGATGACACCAGGTTGGTGTTTACCATTACACAAGCCCCAAACTAGCTGGAGCACCTGTAATAGCCCAGGACAATCTTCTCAGTCATCTACAATATCTCAGCATAGATACATCTAATGTCTTTCAGGTTAGATTAATCTTTTCCTTTTAAACTGGGTGTGTCGGGGGGGGGGGGGGTCTATTGGCAGTGTTTACCATGTACTATGCTGTAGGGTGGGGGGGGGGGGGGGTATTTTCTTGTCAATGTCCACTGGGTACTATGCTGTGCGGGGAGGTGGATTTTCTTGGCAGTGTTTGCCATGTACTACGCTGTAGCTCAGAAGGTGGGGGTTTCTTGGCAATGTTTACCATGTACTACGCTGTAGTTCGGGGGGGAGGGATTTTCTTGGCAATGTCCACCAGGTACCACTCCTCCCTCCCACCGGGTGTGGGAGGGAGGAGTTCTCTGCAGTGTCCACCAGGTACTACAATTGGAGGGGGCGGGTCTCTGTAGTGTCCACCAGGTACTACAATGGGAGGGGGCGGGTCTCTGTAGTGTCCACCGGGTACTACAATGGGAGGGGGGCGGGTCTCTGTAGTG